>NW_007729264.1:73207-175818 GCF_000696425.1 Galeopterus variegatus | reverse complement strand
TGAGTGAATGAGTGAGTGAGTGAATGAGTGAGTGAGTGTGTGAATGTCTGCTTTTGCAGTATCCCACAGGTTTTGGTATGATGTATCATTATTTTCATTAGTTTCAATAAATTTTTTGATTTCCTGCTTGATTTCTTCTTGGACCCATATGTCATTAAGTAGAATGCTGTTTAATTTCCATGTGTTTGTATAGTTTCCAGAATTTCATTTGTTATTGATTTCTAATTTTAATCCATTGTGGTCTGAGGAAATACATGGGATAATTCCAATTTTTTTGAATTTGTTGAGACTTGATTTGTGACCTAATATGTGATCTATCCTGGGGAATGATCCATGTGCTGATAAGAAGAATGAATATTCTGAGGTTATTGGATGGAATGTTCTGTAGATATCTGGCAAGTCCAATTGGTCTAGGGTATTGTTTAGATCTTGTGTTTCTCTGCGGATTCTTTGCCTACATGATGTGTCCAATATTGACAGCAGGGTGTTCAGGTCCCCTGCTATTATGGTATTAGTGTCTACTTCCTTCTTTAGGTCTAATAGAGTTTGTTTTATAAATCTGGCTGCTCCGACATTGGGTGCGTATATATTTATGATTGTTATGTCTTCTTGATGGATCAATCCTTTTATCATTATGTAGTGTCCCTCATTGTCTCTTTGTATGGGTTTTAGTTTAAAGTCTATTTTATCAAATATAAGAATAGCTACTCCAGCTCGTTTTTCTTTTCCGTTTGCATAGTAAATCTTTTTCCATCCTTTCACTTTTAGTCTATGTGAGTCTTTATGGGTGTGGTGGGTCTCTTGAAGGCAGCATATAGTTGGGTCTTCCTTTTTAATCCAGTCAGCCAGTCTGTGTCTTTTGATTGGGGAATTTAAGCCTTTTACATTAAGAGTTGTTATCGAAAAATGTTGATTTATTCCTAGCATTTTATTGATTATTGTTTGGTTATCTTAGGTGTCTTTTGTTCCTTTTTTTCTTATTTACTGTTTGTTTTCTGTATTTGTTGGTTCCTTGGGTTGTAGATAGCCTTTTTGTTTGTTTGTTTTCTCTTCATGAATGCCGTTTTTATTATACTAGTGGGTTTTGAGTTTTCTTGGGTTTTTATGGCAGTGGTAGTTCAACACTTGGTATGGTGTGGTCTGCACCATGCTCTACGAGAGAACACACCAGCCATCCCTACATAGGATCTGAACCCGAAGCCTCAGTGCTCCCAGCGCTGCACTCTCCCGAGTAAGCCACGGGGCCATCCCCGAATTATACCTATTTTATAAATGAGGAAACTGAGGCCCTTGGAATGGATGCCCCTTGCCCATGTTGCCCAGCCCAGGAGTGCCAGACTCCGAGGTGAGCATGTACTAGAATGTCCTCAGGTCATCCCATTAATGCACCAGCCCCCTATATTACTCAGACCAGTGAATGTGCCCTGGCATGGGAGTCAGAGGGTTTACCTCAACCGTTGCCACTCCCTCTCTTGATCTGTGCCTCAGTTTCTCCATCAGTAAAAATGGCTTTGAAACATGCCCAGGTGGAAGGGATTACGGTGATCCTCATGGTGACATGAGACATGTGTCTTTTGTTAGCCCTGCACGGTTGCCTCTTGAGTCACAACAGTGAGGGTTTGGGTTGCCTGGCACCCAAGTGCATGGTGAGGAGGAGCCCATGTGTACTTACTCCTGGAGTGAGAGGTACAGTTTGCAGCACTATGTGACCTGCAGTAGGCTGTCACTTAGGATTTGCAGGGTGACCTCGGGTCCTCTGGCATCTTCTATGACCAACCTGTGAGAGGCATGGGGGTGTTGGTGTGGTCTTTGCGACTCTGGAGTGTGTGTATCTGGAGTGGCTGGAATAGGTGCAGAGCGCAGAAAGGGTGGGGACAGCTTCAAGATAACCCCATCCCTCAACCCCCAGCCCAGCTGTAGAACACTGAGCTCTAGTTCTGGTCTCCAAGGCTTGCAGGTCTGGGCAAGTCCCTTCTTTTCTCTGGCCTCAGTGTCAAACTCTATACAGTGGGGAGGATATATTGGGGGAGATGTCTATGCACAATTTAACCTATCTGAATTCAAGTACAAGCGTCTGCAGAAGAAAAGCGAGCAGGAGAGTATCAGGAAAAGCAAGAAGGCTGGTGACTTCCTGCCATCGACTCCAGAAGCATCTGCTCTGCTGAGCACCCAGGAGCCTTCTGCTCCCTTCTGTAGCCTCAGGTCCCAGCATCTCCCTGAGCTGAGAGGAGCCTACGTGACTCATCTGGTGCCCACTGGAATGGGTAGCAATAAATTCTAATGCTGGAGGAAAACCTGGAAGGCTCCCTGAAGGCTGTGTGCTTGCCTCCAGCATGGAACCTTCTAGAGAGTTTTTAGAGAATGACTTGGACCATGTGGGGCTTTCCTCCAGCCCTCCTAAACTGATGCCCCCTGCAGGGGTAAGGAGCAGAGGCGGCATGAAGGCACAGGCAAAGGTGATGGCTGTCAGTCCTAGGTTTTGGCGTGGGCTGGTGCAGGGTGGGCCCGACACCCTCCTCCCAAGCTTTTCCGGGGAGTGCCCTGGCTTTTCATTTTCTTTCACCCCCATCAAAAAATTCCTTCTGGAGTCTTGTCATAGGATCTGTCTGGCCCTACCTGCTCATACTGGGGGAAGGACTCAAGGTGTGCCTGTGGCTGCATGGGCTGACCCTGCAGGAACCCCTGTCCCATTCTAAAGAAATATCATTCATTTGTGTTGGTACTTATTTTACCGGGAGCCTGTGACTCAGTTGCCTTGAGGGCCAAGCAGATAATGTAAGCGACTAGAAGGGGTGGCTGGGGACCAGTTTAAGGGCTACTAGCCTTGCCCCGATGATTGCCATGTGGTGGGTCAGGCCAGGTGTAGCCAGATCTTTGCTTTGAAGAGAATCAGTATTGTGGGCTGAATTGTGATATCCTGCTCCCAAATTTATATGTTGAAATCCTAACCCCTAGTACCTCAGAATGTAAACTTATTTGGAAATAGGGTCGTTACAGATATAATTAGTTAAGATAAGATGAAGTCATACTGGAGTAGGGTGGATCCCTAATCTAATATGACTGATGTCCTTATAAAATGGGGAATTTTGGACAGTGATATGGACACACACCCCAGGAGAATGCCATGTAAGATGAAGGCAGAGATTGGGGTGGTGCTTCTATAAGCCAAGGAACACCAAAGATTGCCAGCAAACCACCAGAAGCTAGGGGAGAGGCATGGAACAGGTTCTTCCCCGCAGTCTCAGGAAGCAAGCAACCCTGTCGATACCTTGATGTCAGATTTCAGCCTCCAGAGTAGTGAGACAGTAAGCTTCTGTGGTTTAGGCCACTTTAATGGAATTTTGTTACAACAGTCTTAGCAAACTATACAGTAGGGAAACAGATTTTGATTAAAACCTTCCTGATTTTTAAATGTTGGCAATTTGTTAAAAATATTTTTAAAAACACTGGGCAAGTTTGCAAAACCCAGATGTATGTGGCAGGCGGGAGGGCTGCAGGCTGAGATTCCTGGTGTAGACCCTGTTTTCTTCCTAGGAAGATTTCAGTGGCTTGGAGAGGTATGGGGGCAATAAAAATACACTTGTTTAGCACTCTCCAGGCTGCAGAGAACCTCTAAGACACTGGGGCCATCTGCCACTCCTCCTCTGCACAGGTAAGAATAACGGCTTAGGGAAACAGGCCCAGCCTGAGGGGGAAGAAAGGCCTGAGACAGCCTTGGCTGGACTCACCTGCCTACCCATAGCAGCTCCGCCAGCAGTGGGAGGCTCTTCCCCGAGAGCAGGTCCCCGACCAGCAATAGGCCTAACCCACTGCTCTTCTTGGAGAGACTTTTTCTTACAAAAGGTGGGTGGTCCAGGACAGCGACACCTTCACTCTTGACCCCCATCACTGGCATCCTGACCACATGGTACAGGATGCAGTGCTCCGAGAACAGGTCTGAAATGTCTGAGGACACAAGCCCCTCCTCAGTGTGAGGATTTACCCCTCATTCAGCCCTTCAACAACTGCCCACTAGCACCTGCTCTGAGCCAGGGTAGACAGTCATGCAGCAACAAGTTCTTATTAAGCTCCTGCTTTCCCCTGGGCTCAGGGAATAGGGGCAGGGTGGCTCCTGCCCTCATGGAGTTTACATTCTAGTGGGGGAGACAGACAACCACTGTGCTCAGATCAGCAAGCAAGGTGGCTTTCCACAATGATACATGCTACAGAGAAAGTAAAATGGAGTTGAGTCGGAGCATGACTGGGGGAATTAGTTAAGCTCATTAAGACTGGGATGAAGGTCTATTTCAGATAGGCTGACCAAAGAGTGCCTCTGAGGAGGAGGCATTTAAGCTGAGACCTGAATGATGTGAAATAATCCACTACTGAAAGATCTTGGGGGAGAGCAATGTAGGCAGAGGAAGCAGCACATGCAAAGGCCCTGGGGTGGTAATGAACCTGGTGTGCTTATGAAACAGGAAGAGCAGTGAGACTGGAGTGTGGTGAACAGGGTAGGAGGTGGATGAACAGCAAGAAGCTCATAGTCAAGAGTTAAGGAGAGAGACAGCCAGTGAGATAGGACAGCAGGTACAATACACTTGGATAAGGCCGTAGAAGGAGCTTCACCAAAGTGCTGTGGGAACCCAGAGGAAGGAGTTTCCTTCTGCCTGAAGAAATACAGAGGGATTCTCAGAGGAGGTGGCTAGAACTTTGCCTTCAAGCATGAGTGAGAATCCACCATATTGGAAATGAGGGAAAGAGACTTTTAAGCAGAAGGAACATTGTATGCAAAGGAGGAGCTGTGACATCTGTGGGGGTGGTCAGAGAAGGTGGTGGTGGAAGGGGCTGCAGTTGCACGGCCTTGAATGCCAGGATGAGGAGCTTGGAGATTCTCCTGAGGGCACTGGGAAGCCATGCAAGTGTTAGAGAGAGGGAGGGACAGGGTCAGCTCTGGGTGAAGGAAGGTGGATTCTGTGGCTGGCAAGGAGGAAGCCAGAGGAAGAGAAGCCGTGACCAGGGAGGTGGTGCCATCTCTCACCACTGATCTTCCCTGCATTCTTGCCTCTCGCAGCTCACCCCTTAAAATTTACCTGTCTCCAGCTGGTCCTTGCTGATCCTCAGGAAAAACAGGTTCTGGGTACCACCTTTGGCTTGGGACAGCAGCCTCCAGCATAGCAGTGACCCCCAGAGTAGCATCATCCTCCTGGCCAGGACCTATGGACACAGAGGTGGAAACCTTGGTGTCCTCACCGGGGACCTGTCACCCTGCATCTCCCAGCCTCCTTGCCTAGAACCATCTCCCCAGCATTCCTTCCCTTGCCTCTGCCCCTAGCTCCAGATCCACTAGTCCTTGAACACAGCTGCACTCCCCACCTCCATACATTTGGGCTTGTGGACCTGCGGCCTAGGGTGCCCTCCCCACTGTGTGGGCTGGCTTCAAAGCCTCTGCCACTTCCTGACTTTGTGATCTGAGCATTATTTGACTTCTTCATGCATCAGTTTTCTCATCTGTAAAATGGGGACACATAGGTTGTTGTGAGGAATACATTTGACAACATGTACAAAGCAGTTAGCAAGTAGTGAGCGCCCTATAGCTGTTAATGTGGCTGGACCACATTGTGAGGTGTTAAAGGATATAGTACTCCATTTTTGCATGGGAGGCTTCTGGATCTTGAGCACGCTAGGGGATGGGGGTCCTGGGGGAGCTGCCATAGTGGCTAGGGTGGCAGGCGTAGGCACCTGGGGGACTTGAAGCCACAGATTTTTTCTAACTAGTAGGGAAATATTTCAGCCATTGTGTTTGTACCAATTCATACGAGCAGAACCTCAGCCCTGCCCGAGTGGCCAAAAGGGCACAGCTGGGACCCTGGAGTCTGAATGCAGGAGGTTCTCTGGGTGGGCCAGAGCACACCACCAGGCAATGAAGCTTCTGGAACTGCAAGGCAGGGATCAGCAGGGGTGCAGACATCTCCAAGCCACCCAGGGTGTAAATACTGCTCCTGAGCAAGGGGAGGAGACCCCCAAAGTGGCTGAGCCTACTCTGGAGTGCCTGAGAAGATCTGGCATTGCTTTGGATATCCAATGTTTTGCTACTTAGTGGTACAGGAGTTCAACAGTGATTAAATTGAGTAATGGAAGAAAGTTTTTGTTTGCATATGCAAATTTGGGACTGTGAAATTTGTGCTGGTGTCATTGGTTATTCCTATTCTGCCTCCAGGCCGACGTCAAGTTCATTCCCCCTCATCCAATAGGCCTTTAGTCTGTATCTCTGTCAGGCACGGTTCTCCATCGGTTCACCCCATCGGGTCTCTCTCCCTCCCTGCCCTTAGCACTTCACACTGGTCTTCCAGCCCTCTCCACCTCTTGCCTTGGGTTGTCCATACCAGCCCCAACTTCTTCTTGAGTTCTTACCATGTGCTAGTACCACGGTGAGAGCTTTACAAGCTTCATTGCATCACTGAGTCCTCACCACAATAGCCTGGGATCATTGATATCAGGCCCATTATACAGATAGTGAAACCGAAGATCAGAAAGGAAAAATGACTTACCCAAGGTGACACAGGTAGTGAGTGGCAGAGCCAGGATTTGAACCCAGGTTCTCCTGGCACTAAGAATCTATGCATCACTTCACCACATTATTGTTGGTACTCACGAAATATTTGAGAAACGCCTGTGTTGGTCTCCTTATCCTTACCTCTCTAAGAATGGGGCTGTCCAGAATCTCTCCCTGCCTCTGTCTCCAGCTTCACAGAAAGACAACTTATATAACCTAAGCTCTGAAGCCCAGGTAGGTGGGCATATGGAAGCCCTGGCCTGGGCTTGTGGCTCAGAGGAACTCTTCAGGGGAGGGAGGGGTCCTCTTGGCACTGAGTGGCAAGAGGCTTCTGGCTAAAACTGATAGGGCCCATCACTGAGGTCTGAGGGGCAAGCTCTGGGCCCCCAGCCAATAGACCTCAGGGAGAAAGTGGGTGGGGGCCCTGTGGTTTGGGGGGTGGGCCCTTTCCTTTTGGAACAACATTGGAGCTGCAGAGCCTGGGGCAGGGCCTCAAGGAGTAATACAGGATGTGACAGTCACAGGAACCAAGGGAGTGAGGCTGTGGGGCTGGGGTGGGGGGAGGAGAGCAGGTAAGGTCAGAGGTAGGGCTAGGAGGGGCTGGCGTCCAACCCATGGCCATTTCCCATGCCCTTTCTATATATGTTGTGATGCCATAATTTCCGCTATGGCATGGTCACCAAGGGCATGGCCTGTGCAGCCAGTGAGGCCTGGGTTCAAATCACTACCGTCACTCAGAAGCTGTGTGACTGTGGGCAAGTTACTTTCCCTTCTGAGCCTCACTTTTCATATCTGTAAAATGGGAATAATAAATCCACCTGTCTTTTTGGTATTGGGAAGTTTTATTGTGGCAACTCATGTAGATGTCAATAGAGAGCCTGGCATATAAGAAGGTTCAAAAAAGTTTATTTTAATTTCCATTTTACAGATGAGGAAGCTGAGACTCAGAGAGGTTACCTTGCTCAGGGTCACACAGCATGTTTGTGATGAAGCTGGGACTTGAAGTTAGGGACCAGAGAGGGGACTGACCACCCAGTGAAAGGGAAATTCGTGTTACTCTGCAATGCCACTCGAAGACTCCAAGTTCTCACTCCCAGTCAAACTGCTGTGCAAAGATCCTCTTATGTGGGACTCCTGGTGTCCCCATTGCAACTATGCACAGCTGACCGTGTCAGCACTGGCTCCTTTATTAACTACGGTCCCGTGTGGTCACTCCAGAGGCCAGCTAGACTCATCTCTAGGAGGCTTTTATAGTTTCCATAAGGTTTTCCCTGTGATTAATGTCCTTCCCTTTCACAGCTCAGCGACGTGGTCAGGCAGGTGTTAAACTCTGTTCTTCAGCTGGAGACATGGGGCGGTGGGGCCGATGGTGGAAGGGCGGGCTGTGGAGGACAGTGGCTGCATAGGAACTGCAGGTCAGTTGAGCTAGTTCTGACGTTCTCACTTTGGCTATTGTCAAAAGCAAAAGGCTCATGTTAGTATGATTCAGTAGCATATGTTAGATGGGATACTCTTATTCTAGAATCTGAGTCAGAAAATCATGGACTTTTGGGGTTGGAAGGTGGTTAAGAGTTGGCAGGTCCCCCTCATTTCTGCTGATTGGGTCTCAGCACTACTGCCAAGTGCTGTCCCCCTCCTGCCTGGGGTAGAGAAAGGATAAGGGTTAATTGCCTTATCTGAGTCATCAGGACAGCACAGGATGTTAGTGGAAGCACGCAGGTCTCGCTTTCCTTCCAAAATCTGGCCTCTCCAAAAGAAATGGGAGGGAAGAATTTGGCTGCAGCTCATGGACTTCCTCTGTTTACCTCATTGACTAATCTCTGCTAAGAGGTGGGAGATTCTCTGGGGGTCTTCTCCACAAGAGGGAAGCCCTGGGAAGGACACAGAGAGGTACGAGATACCATTACTGCTTCTTTGAGCCTCAGTTTATTGATCTGTAAAATGGGAATGTTAATCCCACAGGAAGTGTTTAGCACTGTGCTGGGAACTGAGTAGCCCTCTGGGAATAGAGGCAGTTAGTTGTCACTGCTAATTTGAGGAATAAGGAAACTGGATCAGTATCTTGCCGTGGATTCAGGTGGGAGGCTCGGGGCAAAGTGAGTAGGGCCTGGGTTCCCATCCCTGCCCCAGCATTTCACCCGCTGTGTGTTACTTGATCTGTCATGTGTAGGTCAAAGACAAAAATAATTCATGTGAGGCAGGATGATTTATTGATCTCTCTTGGTGTTTTGTCCTTGCTGCTGCTGCTAAGACTCAGACAAGTAGAGGAGTTTTCTCTCCCCCAGCCTAGGAAGGTGGTGGAGTCTTGGAGTTCCTGGTCTGGGGGCTTCATGGATGCTGGTTGTGTTTCACGCCCAAATCAGAGTGAGGCCGGCACAGGGGAACGACCCCTCTCCTTCCTTATGGGAGGTAGAGACCTGGGGGTGGGGTGGTGAAAGAGAAGAGAGTAGAGGGAGGCAGTGTGTGTTGGGGGGTAATGGTTAGGGGCTGCTTGGTAGTGGTGTAGAGTTGTCAGAGCCTCAGTTTCATTTGTCAAATGGGGTAAGGGCGGAGCCTGTGCTGTAGGCGGTGGGGAGGCTGGGTGGGGGACGTTCTGTAAGACCCTTAGAACAGTGCCTGCATGGAGCAAATGGTTGTCTCAGTTTGGGTAGCCTGAGACCAGGATCTGAGCACAGGTGATTGACTTGGGAGATGATCCCAGGGAACATGGGTAGGGGTCTGGGAAGTGAGGCAGCAAAGGGAGATAGCCCATAGTGTGTTATCCAGCCAGTTTCCACTGTGGGCACCTGGGGCACAATCCTGCTGGGGGACTCTGGGAACCAGAGTAGAGCATCTGTCTCAGAGTTGTTTTCAGCCCCGGAAGATATGGATGGTGGGCCCCAGGAGTCCTCAGCCACACCTGGTCCCTGTGACCCAGCTTGGCTGGGTGATGGAGGGTCATGTGGATCGGGAGATCCTTCCACAGGACCAGGTGGGACAAAAAATCAGAGTCCTGCCCCTTCCTCTGGGCTCCTTGGAAGCCCCCCCAGCAGATGCTTGTATGATGCCGGGGAGCCAGAAGAGACCCACCCAAGATGAGGTAGACATTGACTTCCTCACCTCCCTTGCGAGTGGGGGTTAAAACGCAGATTTAACGTGATTTGGGAGAATGCTGGAATGGGATGTGTGGGGAGCAAACTCCTACCCAGTCCTCAGGCCACACAGTATAGCTGGGAGTCGGCCAGGCGTGGGAGCTTTAGCACAGGCCTGGCCCTCGGCAACTGCTCAGTAAGTGGTCACCGATGCTGAGGTAAGGGCCTCGTGCAGAATCTTGTCCTGGCCCCTCCACATCCCCCCTGGCCTGGCCCATGGCTTGTAGACAGGAGAAGCTCCTTTCCTGCTGCCTCCCTGGGCTGAGCTGTTCTCATGCCTGTTTGTGTGCTGAAGTTGACTAATGCTGCTTCCCGAGCCCCACCCCTTCCTGCATGGCCCCTCGCATACCAGAAGGATTCTGAGTGCTGAGGAGGGCCCAGGGCCTTCAGAACAGGGGCCCTATTGTTCATCTCGAACCTCCTGGCATCAGGTAAGCCGGGGAGACAATGGCACTCAGATGAACGCACTGTCTGAGTGGGAAAGGCCTTTGGTGATAAGACCCAACACTCTGGAGACTAGGCAACAGCAGTGGAGATAACATCACCTACACATGACATTGTCTGAGTATCTGTCATGTGCCTAGAACTGTTCTCTCTCATTTAATCCCCACCACAGCCCTCCAGTGTGGGACTATCATTCTCTCCATTTTACAGAGAAGGAAACTGAGGCCCACAGAGGTGAAACCACATCCCATCACACTGCCTGCCAAGACCAACAAAATGAACGCCTCCCACCCAAAAGGCCATCCCACCATAGATGGCCTTGAGGCCAACAAGGAAGGCAGGAGGGAAGAACTGGCTTTCTTATTCCTGAAGCCAAGGGAGGTGGTTAAGACCATGACTTCATGCACATGTGGTCTGATGTAGCCCAGCTCAGACACTGGCCAGATGGGCTCAGATGTGCCTGAACAGACCCAGATGTGGCTCAGACGTCCAGACCCCAAGCCTTCTAGGGGCAAAGCGACTCCTGTGCTAGGACAAAGATGGACTCCGGACTGCAGGAGTCATGGCAAGTGTTTATTGATTGAAGAGAGTGATGGTCTACAGAGCTCCCTCCAGGGACCCGGCCTGCCCTGGGATGGCCACTGTCCAAGTCTTTGCCGGGAGACAGGAGAGCTGGGATTCTAGAAGGAGGCCGGGGTGACCACAAGGGCATCCTGGAACAGAAGGAGAAAAGTCAAACAGGTTTTTCTTTTTACCTCCTGCCTTGTTGTGGTTCGACTGCTGGCATTGGGTGGTCATGACCCTAAACTCACTCATACAGGATTCTTGGAAGAGGTGGAGTGTCTGTGTGTGGACAGTAACACCACACAGGGGTCTGCGTGCAGTGGGTGGGATTGTGTAGGACTATGGTCCCCAAGCTCAGCCCACCACCAAAACTCTCCAAGAAGTTTTGTAAAGTGCAGATTCCTGGCTGTATCCATTGGGACACAGGCAGCTGAATTTTTAACAAGGCTCTGCCTTTTTTGTTTTTTAAAACTATGATATGAGGAGCTTGCCCTATTAGATGCCCCCCAACATTTTATTATGACCATTTTTAAACATCCAGAAAAGTTGAAAGAATTTTACAATGAACACCTGTCTACCCATCACCTATATTCTACCATCAACTTTTTAAAAACATATTTGCTTTATTTCATATCTATTCTTTTATTCATTCCTTCTACTAGATTTAAAACATGTTATATTACAAAGCTATAGAAAGGAAATCGGTGTGCTGCTAGCTAAAAACAAATGAATAGAGCAAAACGGGAAAAAGTAAAGATGCTAAATGTCCCCTAGAGAAATAAACTGAGCTCCAGCCATCCATTCGTGTGGAACACCAGTTGTCATTCAACATGAATCAAGTACAGTATTTGTCTTAGATGCATTGCTTATATTAAGATTGGATAATTGCAGTGTGGTCCATTAGTGCATGGCCAGTGTATTCAGACATCTGCTGGGTTTTATGAATGAGGAATCTGGGCTCGGAGAGGCCTAAGGACCTGCCCGAGGTCCCATCGCTAGAGAGAGGCAAAGCCAGGATTTGACCCAGTCATCTGGTTCCTGCCTCTAGAGTTTCAGCCTCTCTCTGTACCATCTACAGTGCTGTTGTCATTGTTCTCCACCAAAACCAGCTGAAGGATGGACCTGGTTTTAGGGTGGGCAGCTGATAAGGCAAGTATCAATTTGCCTTTGAAGCCAGTTAACAAAGCCCTTGACCCTGCATCCAAATGAGACCCCACTGGGGGGCATTTTTGAGGCTTCCTATCCTCTGTGGATTTCTCAGAATTAAGTGGCTCAGGAATTTAGTGTTTCCAATGAACAACTTTGGGTGAATCAGTACTAATAAGGGTTAAAGGTTTGGATTTTCTAAATTGTTAATAATTCTGTTTTCAACATGTCTCCTCCTCTAGAGTAGACTAGAAACTCCAAGAGGGCAGGGGTTTCTGCCTGTTTTGCTCATTGTTGGGATCAGGGCCTACATACAATAGGTGCTTAGTAAATGCCTGCTGGCCTGCTGAGACAGGCACCTTGCTGTCATTGGCTCATGCAGAGGTTGGGGACCAAAGCCTCAGGGCAGGTGCTGAGTGCAAATCCCAACTCTGCCACCTACTGGGTGTATGACTTTGGAAAGGGACTTGCCATTTGGAGTCTCAGTTTCCTCATCTGTAAAGTGGGGGTTATAATATAACCTACTGTATAGGGAGGGTGTGAAGACTGAGTGAGATGCTGCCTATACCCCAGTGCCTGGCACACAATGATTGTGGGCTGTTCTTATTAGGAATAATATTTGGGGGTGAGGGTGACACTGCTACAGCTCCTCTTCCCAGCAGTTGCCAGCGAGAGTCATTTGTTCAATAAGCATTTATTGAACATCTACTCTGTGCCAGGCCTTGCCGAGCACTGGGGACAGAGGCACGGATAGGACAGACATGACCCTGACCCGTGTCAAGCTGAGACCATTTGGCCACATGGCAGGGTGTGTGTGTGTGTCTCAGACCTATGGTCCACATGCCCTGGATGCTGCCTCAGATCCTGGGCCTCCTTCCTCATCTTTCCTGGAACATTAAACATCCCTGCCTCAGGGCCTTTGCACTTGCTATCCCTTCTGACAGGACATTTCTCCCTGCTACCCACAGGGCTCACTCCCTCACCTCCTTAGGTGTTGGCTCAAATGTCACCTCAGAGAGGCCTTCTCAGACCACCCCATCTAAAATAGTACCCCCTTCCCTGCTGTTACTCTCTCTCTTCTGAGCCGGTTTTATTTTTCTTCTCAGCCCTTAACCTGATGTTATATATTTACAGGTTTATGAATCTGCCTCTCCTGCTAGAATGTAGGCTCTGCAAGGGCAGAGATGTTTTATGTTCATTCATTTCTGTGGCTTCAAGCACTCAGAAGCCCTCAAAAAATATTTACTGAATGAATGAACAAGTGAATAAATGAATGAATGAATGAATGACAAGTGGAGCAAAAAAGTGTATTGGTCCCAGGCTAGGAGGGTCTCTCCCTCAGGCCGAGCCAGTCTCCTCACTTGCTGATGAGGGGGTCCTGAGAGGGGAAGGGACTTGCCCAAGGTCCCCCACAAGTGACCAGCAGGGCCAGGATTACAGCACAGGCTCCACCTCCCAGCCAGGGCTCTTTTAGCGGCTGTGCCATCCCTGGGGCAGGATGTTTAGGCCCATACCCCCTCACCTGGGTCAGAGAGCACGCAGCTGCCTTGAATCCCAAGGCCTTCACCATCGACACTGGGATCCCAGATCTTAATTTGCCTGAAATAACAAATGTGGTCAGAGACAGGTGGGCCTGAGGTGAGACTGGACAGCCATGGGCGGGCTCACAGCTCCTGGAGGGAAGACCAGGACCTGGCATGTCCAATTTGGACTGTCCCCTCTGCCTCTGTCCACCTATTACTGGCCCCAGCACCCACCCAGCCCCATCTCCCCACCCTTTGCCGCTGGCACTGGCTTCTGGCTGCTCACAAACCACACCTGTCATGTCCTCCCACACTCCTGCTCAAGAACCATCAGGGGCTTCCATCATCCACAGCAGAGGTTTCTATACTTTGAGATTTCCCACTCTAATAAAATAAAGAAATTAAAAAGGCAGGGCTGATATAGATTACCAACTCTACCCACCCTCACGACCTAAGCCTTAATTGGAGTAATTCCACCTTCTCTCTCAGTTTTCTCTACTAGTGACACAAATGACATACCAACGACAGCAATGGCTGGAGAAATGCTGAACACTGACTGTGCTGAACTATCCTCTGTGGATTGATCCACACAAACATCCCCTCATTTGTGCCTCTGACAAAGGTACTCTTATTTCTCCATTTTATAGATGGAGAAACTGAGGCTTAGGAGGGTTAGACAGCTTGTCCAAGGCCAGGCAGCCAGCGAGTGGGGGAACAGGACTTGAACCCAGGCCTGCCTGAGGCATCTCGAGTGTGTTCTGGTTGCCTGTTTACACCTCTGTCTCCTTCCCGCTGTCAGCCCTGTGAGGCTGGGGTGCTGCCTGGCTTATCTTGGCATGCCTTAGTCCTGGCTCTAGTAAAGGATGGGAGAGGTCACTTCCAGCTGGGTGACTGGGAAGGCTTCCTAGAGGAGGCGGATTTTGGACTAAGCTCTAAAGTATGCCTAGTTCAAAAATGGAAAATGAATGAAAGGGACCCCAAATGGAGAGACGGTCAGGAGAGGTACAGCAAGGCCCTGAGGAGACAGTGAGGAGGGTCGGCAAAGGGACACACCATTCTGGTTTGGCAGCAGGATGGAGAAGAGGATCTCAGTGGTGATGTTTTTCAGGACTTCAGGCTGCGAGAGAGAAGGGCACTGTCAGCCTGGCTGAGAACCCAAAGTCTCCCCAGCCATTTGGGTGGGCTTGGCTCATTCACATGGTGAGGGCAGAGGTGGAGATGCTGGAATCCCAGGTCCCCTGCTGGTCAGAACTGTGAGGGCTCTGGGGACCAGACAGCCTGGGGCAGGGCATGAACTCAGCTGTCCCTGGGGTCTAGCAGGTGGTGAGATTGGGGTGCATCGGAGGATATCCCATCCTCAGGGGCTCCACTGCTCTGTGCCAGCTGAATTTTCTCTAAGGGAGTGAATTTGTCCTGCGTCGCCTGAGCTTTTGACTTCTTGAGGGAAGCCAGAAGTCTTAATTTTCATGTGGAAACCTCCCTGTTTTAAAATATTAGTCAAAAAAAAAAAAAAAATTAAAAAAACAAAACAAAACATAAAGACCAGAGAAAACACGGCAGAAGACAGGATTCAGCCAGCTCAAAACCTCTGGTTCAGTCTGACTCAGATTGGGAAACTGAAGACTGGAGAGAAAGGGGATCCCCAGGGTCACTGAGGTGAGTCTCCATGAGCAAAATGAGACTGTGAGTCAAGGAAATTTGCTTTCTAATTTAGGATCAAAGCTTCACTGAAAGAAAGAGAGAGTGTATCTGTGTGAGTATTTGTGTGTGTGAGTGTATGTGTGTTCTCAGCTGTGTCTGACACACAGTGGGTGCTCAGGAAATGTCTGAGCCAGGAGGTTGGACTTTGGTTGATAACTGGAGACCAGCGAGCCCACCATGGGGCTTCCATGGGGACTTTGTTCAAAGCAAATCCTGGGCAATGTCTCCTGTCAGAATGGACCATTGTGGGTCACTCCATTTGCCCCCAGGGACAATCTATTAATACTTACTTGGAACAGGCCAATACCCGAGTTCATTAGGTGGATCCGATCAGAACTGAAACAGAAGATGCTCGTGAGAATGGCCCCTTGGAGTCCTATTCATTCAACTATTCATTCATTCAACAACTATTTTTCGAGCACCTACTGTATACCAGGCACAGTGCAGGCTCTAGTGATGGAGAACCAGATAAAGCCCTTGCCTCATCTCATGGAGCTTACCTTCTAATGGGAAGGTTTGGGGTAGAGACAGAAAACAAATAGTGGTCCAGAGAGCAGAAAAATCCCCCCCCCCCCAAGTGAAGACTGTGGTTAACTAGGGAGCTCAGACTCCTTCTAAAGAGGGCATGCAAGTCCCAGCTCAAGTGTTTGTTGCTATGTAGGAATGTGGGCCCAGGGCAGACAATAGTCTGATTTTTATAAAAAAACCCCCCCCCCCCAAGTGAAGACTGTGGTTAACTAGGGAGCTCAGACTCCTTCTAAAGAGGGCATGCAAGTCCCAGCTCAAGTGTTTGTTGCTATGTAGGAATGTGGGCCCAGGGCAGACAATAGTCTGATTTTTATATGTTTGCAACTAATTTATATTTTAAAAACCCCAACCCTGTGTGCACTGATACAAACACATCCTCGGGCCTGTTTTGTCCCAGGAGGCTCTGGTTTGCAACCCCTGAACTCACTTGGGCAACTGGAGGTAGAGGGATGGGGGAGAGAGAACAAGCAGGGTGCAGCAGGCAGCTGGAGGCCTGTGCTTCTGTGCTGGGGTGACTGTCCCTGCCACTGTCTTGGAGGCGTCCGTGGCCGAGGGGATGGTGCTGGGCAGGCCATTCCCATGGCCAGAGTTTGCCTGCCCTCTCTTCCCCTTTCCCTCACATGCAGTCCTCATAGCTGGAGAGTCTGTCTAGGGAGCAGTCTTCACCCAACCACACACTGGGGGTTTAAGAAAACGAGCTCATTTTCACCCACAGAGTCTTCATGATGATTTACACATTTACCTGATTTCATTAAAGTTGAGCATAAGTTGGTCACCTTTTGTGTAAAACTGAGCTTCTGAACTGCTTTCCTGCAATGAGAGAAGCCCGGGCCCCATTCTCTTAAGAGGAGCATCAAGTGTGAGGGGAGAGGTTCTGCAGGGAGGCTTTGGGGTTGAGCCCACATGGTCCGAATCTTTGCTACTGGCTCTGTGACCTTGGGGAAGGGTTTGATCTTTCTGGGCCTCACTCTTCTCATCTATTAAATAGGATCATACGTGTACCCACTCCCCATTTAACAGATTGCAATACAGGCTTGCTGTGGGGAATGATGGTGATGACAATGATGATGAGACTGGCCAACACGCACGGAGCCTGCACTGTGTACCTGAGGTGTTATCAGAGATTTACATGGTTATCTCCTTTGATCCTCACAGCCCTATGAGGTGGGTCCTTTTATTACCCCATTGTAGAGGTGAGGACACTAAAGGACAAAGAGGATCAGAAGCCCCTGGTAAATGTTAACCACTGTTATTATTATTGGAAAGGCTGGAAGCTAAGCCAAGTGCCAAATACAGGGGCTCCAGGTGTGCATCACCTTGACCTCTGGGCTGGGGTGACCCTGAGGGCAGTGTGCTAGGATCCAGCTCCATTTCAGCTGTACCCAGAGAACAAACTTGTCCTGCAGGCCTGGGCTTGGTGGCCAAAGTGCCTGCTGTTGGCCATGGAGGGCCTGGGTCACCAGGTATAGAGGCTTGCCTGGGCAGTCCATTCCCAATATTGGTCAGGGTGGCTGGTTGGGGATCAGAATATCCTTTAATACAGGAATCCAGGGCTCCATGCTGAACAACTATGGGAGGCACCATTCATTCTGCAGTTGTGAAAGGCACCCCCTGAAACTGCATGGTGGACAACCTGCACAGCTGTACACAGTGACCCTGTTGTAAGGACAGTGTCAACATTAGCCTCCTACCAAAAACCAGGTACTTTCCAGACTCCTTGGTTAAGCATGGAAAGCCTTAATTATCCAGTGTCCAACCATGAGTCTTGCCTCATGTCTTTTCTCCTTTATCCTCTGCAGAGGATGCGGCTGGTACCCACGCAGATGCCCTTTACAGGGTGGGGCATCCATCCCTCAGCTGCTGAGCATTGCCACTAGCAGTTCACAGCTGCCCCCCCTTTTTTTGGAGAATTGCCTTTGCTTAAATGGAGCTGCCTTGCTAGGAGATTATGTTTCCCCTACCCCTGGGGGCAGTTGGTGGCCAATGACTAATGCACAAGGGAGTACAAAAGGCCGGCCTTTTTGTATCAAAGTGGGCTCAACATGGTGCAATCCATGCTGCAGGGCTACTTGTGGGATCAAGTCAAAGCAAGTCCCCAGCTGAGACCACATCTTTGCTCAGACCTTCCCCTGATTCCTTCATGGCTCTTCCTTGAGCAATCTCCCCCAATAAGTCACTTTCATGAGAATCCTTGTCTCAGGCTCTGCTTCTAGGGGACCTACCTAGATGCCCTCCCACTAGGCTTGTCATTTGCTGACCCCCACCCCATGCCTTCACCCCCAGGTTCCCCCTAAATGGAAGCTAAATGAGATCTGACCTGCTGGGGTTACTGAGAAAATCAGTTAATAACTCTTAGAAATGATGTAGTTCTGCACAGTTTTCAGAAGAGGAACTCTCTCTCTCCCTCAGTCTCAGTGGCTTGGATGGAGTCAACCCCCACCCCCCTACTCTGGTGTGTGTGTCCCAGATCAGAAAATTTACTTTCTGGCCACACAGACTGATTTAGGAAGGGGCACATGACCCAAGCTCATTCAATGAGAGTCAGCCCTGAGACTTCTGCTGGAACTATTGGGAAAGAAAGGTTCTTCCTGCTGGGATTGCCAGGCTGATAGGATACAAGCCTGATGCAGCTTGGGTTACTTCCATGAGGAAATAGCTTGCCTGAGGATAAAGCACAGAAGAAAACCAGGCTGCCAGATGGGGTGAGAGAAGAATGAAGACAACATCCTTAAGTACCTGGATCTAGCTACTCCTGAAGCCAGTGCCATCTGGGCTTTTCAGTTATTTGAGCTGATACAATTCCTTTTGTGTATGTGAGTTGCATACACAATTCCTTATTGTGTTGCATATATAATTCCTTTTGTGCATGTGAATTGAGTTTATGCCCAAAGATCCCTGACTAATAAAGTCATAGGGTCACAGTTGGGCCCCCAAAACTCCTGACTCTTGGTTCAGAGCTCCACCTTCCCCACCCCTGCTGGGTGACAAGAGGGGTGGAAATGTTTAGCAAAGCAAGAGGGGTGAACAGGAACAGCGAGCTAGAGGGTCCCCAGGCTGCTGCCAATGTCACAGACAATTGAACTCACGATGCCCAGGGTGAAGAGGGGGCGGCGGGCTTCATTGGTGGGGAACACTTCCAGCGTGATCAGTTGGGCTACCTTGGCACTGCCCTGGCTCAGAAAGAGCTCAGGGGTCTTCATAGTTAGGACCTTCATGATCTGTGTGGGTCCCAGCTGATCTGCAGCCTGGAAAAACATCAGACCCACATTTGGCCTCCCGAGTGCCTTGCCATGGCCCCCAGGCTCCATGTGGCCCCATGAGGCCTGGCCCCTGCCCACCTTCCTGGCCTTCCTCCTTCCTCTGTGTTCCAGCCACACCATCCTTCTTGCAGATCCCTGAATGCATTGTTGTTCTCCCTGCCTGACAACCTTTGGTCTTCTGCTCCTTCTGTCTGGAATACCCTTCCCTTCAGGGAAGCCTCCTTGATCTCCACCACTATATCAGGTGCCCAGTAATGCTCTCATAACCCCTAGAACCTGTCCTTCATTACTACACCTGTAAAGGAAGTATCAACCGTATGATTATTCGACTCAGATCAAACTGCCCTGCTAGACTGAAATCTCCATGAGGACAGGGACCTGGTTTGAGTCCCTCAGTGCTGGAAGGAAAGAGAGTAGTCCCGCACATATTCTACTCCCCAGAGGCCCATGTACAGACCATAGCAAACACCCATTAAGCTGCAGATGGCAAATGGACCAACCTTTTCACTGATCACCTTGATGCTTGA
This sequence comes from Galeopterus variegatus, assembly GCF_000696425.1. NCBI lineage: Eukaryota > Metazoa > Chordata > Mammalia > Dermoptera > Cynocephalidae > Galeopterus > Galeopterus variegatus. Next base: position 156,462 of record NW_007729264.1, on the reverse strand, counting down.
CTTCAGCTGATGAGCCAGCTCAGGAAGCTGAGGGTGAGAGGAAGCCAGAGCAGGTCAGCTGGAGGGGCCAGGGGAGGAACACTTCCTGCACCCCGCAGCTGGTATAGAGGCTTCCCAGAACCCCGAGAAAGCTGGGCCTAGTGGTCCAGGCCACATGTCTGTCACTGGTGGAAAAATAGCCCCTAGGTCAGCCATATGGGGCACCGGGTCCCAACTGGCCTGAACTTTTACTGTGGGTTGGTGGTAGTTGTGGGTCTGTGAGCAGCTCCCTGTTCCTAGAGGACATAAAGAAGTGACTCCAATTCTTACTGCAATCATAAATGTGATTGCTGGTGACCACTCCCCCTTTTCTTTCCATCCCAGCCCCTTATCCTGAGCTCCAGTCCCTAAGCGCTCAGTTATCTGTTGTCTGTCAGCTGAAGTTCTGACATCCTCCCATAACTTTGGGACAACCCCTTTCCCCTCTGGACCTTGGTTTCCCCATCGACCACCCCAGAAGAGGTAGCACAATCCAGTTGACTGGGGGTGGTTGTCTGCTGTGCTATGTTGACAAAGATTCCAATGTTGGGTTGGCATCCAGGCTCAGTAGAAAAGAGAGCCCTGATTGATTAGTGATGTCTGCCATGGGTCCCCTAGTGGTTAGCAACGGCACAATTGCATCTAAGATGACCTTTGGTTCCACAGGACTGTTACTTGGTAGAGAAACAGGTGCATCAGAGTTCAGAGGGCAGAACTAGGACCAGAGCTGAGGGCAGAACTAGGACCCAGGCTGGGTCCTGAAAACCTAAAGAGGTTTTCAGCTTTAGAGCTGTATGTCAGAGGCAGGGTCTGTTCGGGAAAGAGTGAGCTTTCCATAACTGGAGGGATTTAAACTGAGCCCGATAGTGGATTCCTGCTTAGGCACCTAGGGGTCATTCCACCCCCTTTGATTCAGCAAATTCTCATGATGCAGCAGAAGTGGTCCCAACCTCTGCCCCACACTGAGGCTTACCACATAGTCCAACAAGACAATGAGTTCTTTTGGAGGGAGCAAGGCAGCCACCACAGCATTCACCACATCCTGCCTCACGATGAGGCTGAATGGGGCACTGTCTAGGGTGGGCATCGTCAGGGAAGCCGCAGAGTTATTGAACAACTTGGTCACTGTTCCCTGTGAGTCCATCAACTTGGCCTGAGGAGACACAGAGCAGGAAGTGGGCTGAGAATATTGACTTCTTAGCTTACCCAACAACAACCTAGAAGGAAATGACACCATTCAGCCTATTTCCCTTTATGCATTTGTTGCCAGGAAGCTTAGCCTGGAATTCAGTGCACTGCTGTGGGCAGTGAGCTAGGTGCCTGGCAACATCTATTCCATTTGCATCTTTTAGAGAATCTCTGTTTTAACCTATATATCTTATTTTTCACTTACGTTTCAACTTCTTGGATACCTCAAACCCTCTAGATGAAGGGAAAATTCAAAACTGCATCAAAATGGATGAAACTGTTTGATGCTGCAGTTTTCCAAGGGACACATGAAAACTGGTCTGGGATTCATGCTATGCAGTTGGTCTGGACCCTCCAGGCGTCCAGCCCCAGAATGGCTGTGCAGCTTCACATGTTAGGGAGAGCTGACAGTTACTGGATACTTCCTGTCTGCCAGGTACTGCGTGGTTTCATTTTATCCTCTCCTCAGTGATCATTATTATTCCTATTTTACAGACAAAGGGAACTGAGGTTCAGAGTGGTAAAGAAACTTGCCGAAGGTCACACAGCCAGGGAGTTATGAAGCTGGATGAGAAACTTAGGTCTGCATGATCCTCAATGATGTGTCTCTATCCTGGGATCTTGTTTCAAGGTTGCCAGAGGTTTGAGGATTGGCAGGGGCTTGCCTGAGAGAAAGGCCAAGGGACCCAGTGCACACACTTGGGACCCTGACTGAGGAAATCAGGGTTGGAGGACAGACTCCCTGTGTGGATGTTCTCTGTGTGCCCTTAGGTTTTACCTTCTAGTCTTTCTCCTTCAGAATGGCTTGCATGGGATGTGTTCAGCCTGCTGTGACTTTTCTGAATCAGCCATGTATACTAGCTGTGACAGGGTTTTTTTGATACAGACTGTGGCATCTGACACTTGGTGGTCCTGTGACACTCACCTCCAGGTGGAGCTGGATGGCATTACCCTTGATGGCAGGAGATGGCAGGTCAAATTCTAGGCGGTGAGGGCTGAGGGAAATGGGCACTGCTCGGGGACAAGAAGAAAGTTCTGTGAGGACAGAGGGTGGTATTGGATGGGTGGTTTGGATGGTGCATTCAGCTGGAGCTTGGTTATTGCACGGGGTGGGGGTTAGGTAGGGAGGAGCAAGTAATGGTGATGTTGATTATAATGATGAAAATGATGGTAATGACGGACATTTATTGAACATATACAAAGCACCAGGCACCGTGCTAAACCTTTGCATTTGTTAGCCGATTAATCTCCACAATAAACTTAGGAAGCAGGTTCCATTACTACCCCCGTTTTACAGATAGGGAAGCCAGGCTCACAAAGGTGAAATGACTCGCTTAGGTCATACTATGAATGATTTGAACCCAGTCGGTCCTATGCCAAACCCAAACTGAACCACTGTTCCTAACTCCCCATCTTCCCCACCACACTGTAACCAGCACTCCCCACGCGGGCGTCGTCTGGGTTTGGACACCCATCCGGGTGTCCACCCATCTGGACACACAGCGGTGCGCACCCATCCCTGAGCCGCATCACAACTTGGGAATCCCCAGTTGGCTGCCAGGTGGCGGTGGCGTCTCATCTGCCCCGGCCGTAGGGCGGGAATGGGGACAGGGCGCGCAGGGGCGCTGCATTCATCGCTTGCTCGGGCTGCCTACCCCCCAGGGAGATTACCCGCCCTGCCCCTGGGGAGCAGAAGACCCAGACAGATTTTGTTCAAGTCCCATTGATCTTGGTTTTCTCGCCTCTGAATCTTAGTTTCCTCATCTGAAAAGGGGGATGTAATAGTTATTCCTGCTTCATGGACAGGACTGGCATCTAGTAATGGCCAAAAATGAATTACACCCACTTGAAACTGGAGAAATTGGATTCAGGTCTTCCCCTATCACTAATTTCCGCTGTGAGCTTGGACAAGTTACTGAATTGCTCTGAGCCTCAGTTTCCTCATACGGGAAGTGTGGTAATGATCGCTACGTCATGGAGTCGTTGGAGGAGACAGTGTACATAAAATACCCACTGTGAAGCCTTGGCCCAGAGTCGATGCTCGGTGGGCTCTCAGTGAGTATTAATTCCATCTGCTCTTCCCACTCCTCCCTGGTTGCTCTTTGAATGGGCCTCAGCAGATCCCATTTTCTTCTTCCCTGACAATTTCCAATCTGAGGGGTGTGAGTGAGTAAGGCAGATTTCCGAGGCTGCTGTTCTTGGACAGGGAGAATGACCTCCGTCCTGGGCACACATCTTGTCCCTTCCCTTGTTCTCTCTTCTCTACTAGCACCCAGTGGTCGCTGCATCATTTATTCATCCATCCATCCAGCACACATCTGTAAACGCTTCTACGTGCTTGGAACTTTCCTGTAAACTTTTAATCCTCACTAACAATCCTGTGAAGCAGGGATGTATAGGCCCCGTTTTACAGATGAGGAAACAGAATGAGGAGGTGGGGTGGCTTTCCCAGAGTCACGGAGCAAGTCAGTAACAGAGCTGGGATCTGGGGGCACCTGCTGCCCTCATATAGAACCTTGCACATAGTAGGTGCTCATGAAGTCACTCTCGTGGTGAATTCCTGTCTGCTCGTCCTGGGCAGGGATCCACCTGTGTTTGTCTTACTTGCTGCTGGGCCCCAGCTGCTGCTCAGGCCTGACTGGGGAGGCCTCTCCAGGTGGAGGCAGGACCTGAGGCTGGCCCTGCAGTGGAGGAAAAGGCGGGAGAGAGAGCAGAGCACCTACCCTTCACCAGCTGCAGGAGGTCTGCATACACGTCATCGAAGGCCTCCTTGATCACGGGACACAGCTGTGACAGCACAGATGCAGGCGTTCCATCAGCACAAACACAGCCCCACAGCGACCCATGCCAGGCCCACCGGCCTGAGTCTGCTTCTGTGCTTGTGGCCAGCCAGATCTTCATGCACAGGGTTGAGGACTCATGTGTGTCCACCCCCCTACCACCATCCCTGTTGCTCAGAGTCCCTTGCCCTGTACCCAGGGGGTGTCTGGCCTGCCAGCTGCCCTCCCCATCAGACTTCTTGTTTTGCTCACAGAGCCTGTGTTTCTCATCCCACAAGCCATTACTGAGTTCAGACTCTAGAACAGAGGCCAGCAAGACAGACCCTACCAGACTCCTGAGTAAGCTCTTTGGGCCCTTTGTGGGTTTCCTACCCCAACACATCCCTTGGCCCACTGAGCCATTCCCTTCTGAAAATTACAGTGGTTCTCAGGGGGTGGGGGTGGGGGGCGATTTTGTTCCCCAGGAGACATTTGGAAATTTCCGGAGACATTTTTAGTTGTCACTACTTGGGGGTTGGGGGGAGATGAGGGTGTTATTGGCATCTAGTGGATAGAAGCCAGGGATGCTACTAAACACCCCACAATGCACAGGACAGCCCGCACAACAGAATTATTCAAAAAATATCACTAGTGCCAAAGTTGAGAAACCCTAGCCTAACCTAACCCTGGCCTCACCATTCTACTTAAGAAGGAGGTTAAACATTTGACTTGCTTGTCTGTGGGACCCGAAGGCCCTGTTCTCTGCTTGGAGGCAGTCCATTTTTGAGGGCAGTGCACCAAGATTGCGAAGGTCATTTTTTCTTAGGGACAATTGCCCTAGTGGAAGAACCTTCTAGTTGACCACCCCTTAATACTCTTGAGGAATGACAATGTATCTTGAGAAGTGTTAACCTTTTCTGTGAATAACCGTTCCCTGCTCCAAGCTGCTTTGCCAACCCAGAGCGAGAGTATGGAGGAATCGGCTCAGAGACTCCCAGCATGGGCTGCCAGGGGACCACCTGTTCCTCTCAGGAACGGTGTCCCTGGCAACCTCTGTATTTTCTCCCACAATTCCCCATCTTTCATTTCTACCAGTGGGTCCCAATCTTGGCTACACATTAGAGTCCTCTGTAGTGCTGGGGGCCTGCCCAGACCAATTACATCCAAATCTGGGATGGGGCCAGACATCAGTCTTTTTAAAAGCCTTCTTAGCTTCTGAGATTCTGATGTGCAGCTGGGGTTGAGAACCACAATTCACACTTGAAAACGGCTTCGACATTTTCTAAATTAGTTCCTGCCAGACAGACTCTCACCTCTTAAACATCTGGTGCCTTTTCCCTCCCTGCCAAATAAAATATTCGTATGACTATTGTATCAAATCCAGTGAATTATGGTGGCAAACCATATGATAAATGGAATGACAGTTTTCTTACATTGTTCTCTATATTTGGCTTTTCATCCTTAAAGACAGGTCTATGCAAAGAGCATTGTATAATTCCAATCTCCTGCCATCTTTTCTAGTGAAAAATATATTTTTAGCTATTAAAATATGAGAGTACTTCAAAATGTTCATGGAAGAATTTGTGTTATCTTTTAATTCTATTTTTCCATGACTTTTTTTGATGTACCCTCATATGATGCCAGATAAAATATGATTTTGCTGGAGTCTGGAAAAAAAATTTACAGATGGGCCCTACTTTAAGAAATTCCCACCTTTAAGGGGCTGGCCCATGGCTCACTTGGGTGAGCGTGGTGGTGACAATACCAAGTCAAGGGCTAAGATCCCCTTACTGGTCATCTTTAAAAAAAAAAAAAGAAAGAAATTCCCACCTTTAAATAGAAAAAGAAATTTCTTCAAAGAAAAAAATAGCTTATGTAAGAAAAGCTCAATTTTATAAAATTATTTCACTTCCAGATTTTCTTTAAAAAGCTCCCTGGGTATGTAGCTTTGCTAACCGGTAGCAGTCCCAAAATTCTGACAATAATAAGCCGTTGTCTTATCTTTGATATTACACATTCGTATTTATTTGCATTCATTCCCTCCCCTCTCCTCTCACCTCCCTCTGTCTCTCCTCACCTTTTCCAACAAGGTGTTGGAAACAGGTTGCCTACATTGTACTAAATCAGTATTGCTTCTTAAATTAACCTTTTTAAAATGTCATTTGGCCTTTACTTAGTTTTCGATTATTCACTTATTTCCCTGGTCTCTTTAATATGCAGATATTCAGTCTATTAAAATAATAGATCTTCCTTTGACTAAATATGATACTCAAACTTTACTAGTGCAGAAGCAGAAGTTGAAAATCTTAGCCCTGACTTAATAAAAAATCAAATACATAATTCTGTATTGTATGGTTGATATATAATTTCACAAAATGGAGGTGAAATGTTTTACTGTATTTTTCTTGAAAGTAAGGGAATTTCTGAGTTGGGTGCTAAATCCAGACATTACTAAAAATTAAATTATGTAAACTTACAAATAAATAAAATATATTAAAAACAAATTTAATAAAAACTTAAAACTCATTGCTTCCTAATTATTTTGCTGTGTTTTACTGTAAACTATTTTCTCTTGGGGTTATGTCTATTGTATCTGTTTGGTGGAAATACTGTATAATACTGTGCTACTCTTTCCAATTCTGTTGAGTAGCATTACATTGGTAGTCTAAAATTGGCCCTGGAGGGAGTATTTACAGTAGGGAAATCAGGACAAGCTTCAAATCAGGATTCCTTCCCCTCAACCCCTCCAGAGACAATTGTTGAATTATTTATCAGCACATCTGATAAACGATTTCAGTAAAGTTGCAGGCTACAAAATCAACACGCAGAAATCAGTAGCGTTTTTATACTCCAAAATGAACTAGCAGAAACAGAAATAAAGAAAGCTAGCTCATTTGTGGTAGTCACCAGAAAAACAAAATACCTAGGAATCAATTTAACCAAGGATGTGAAAGATCTCTGCAGTGAGAATTACAAATCACTGCTGAAAGAAATTAAAGAGGACACAAAAAGATGGAAAGACATTCCATGCTCTTGGATTGGAAGAATTAACATTGTGAACGTGACCATACTACCCAAAGAGATATACAGATTCAATGTAATCCCCATCAAAATACCAATGACATTCTTCACAGAAATAGAAAAAACAATCCGAACATTCATATGGAACAACAAAAGGCCCCAAATAACCAAAGCAATCCTGAGCAAAAAAAAAAAAAAAAAAGCCAGAGGCATTAACACTACCCAACTTTAAATTATATTCAAAGCTGTAGTAACCAAAACAGCATGGTACTGGCATAAAAACAGATTCTCGGACTGATGGAACAGAATAAAGAATCCAGAAATCAACCCACAAACTTACAGCCAACTGATCTTCAACAAAGGCACCAGGAACATATGTTGGGGAAAGGACAGCTTCTTCAATAAACACTTCTGGGAAAACTGGACATCCACATGTAGAAGAATGAAACTAGACTCGTACTCCTTACCATATACCAAAATCAACTCAAAATGGATTAAAGACTTAAATAAAGACCTGAAACTATAAAATGCCTAAAAGAAAACCTAAGACAAACACTTCAGGAAGTAAGACTGGGCAATGACTTTATGAATAATACCTCAAAAGCACAGGCAACAAAAGAAAAAATGAAGTGGGATTATATCAAACTAAAAAGTTTCTGCACAGCAAAGGAAACAACAGAGTAAAAAGACAACCTACAAAATGGGACAAAGTATTTGCAAACTATGTATCTGACAAGGGCTTAATATCCAGAATACACAAGGAACTCAAACAACTTAACAGTAAAAAAACAAGTAACCTGATTAAAAAATGGGCAAAGGAGCTGAATAGGCATTTCTCAAAGGAAGACATACAAATGGCCAACAGAAACATGAAAAAATGCTCAGCATCACTAAGCATCAGGGAAATGAAAATCAAAACCTCCTTGAGATATCATCTTACCCTAGTTAGAATGGCTATTATCAAAAAGACAGAATAACAAATGCTGGCGAGGAAGCAGAGAAAGGGGAGCCCTCCTACACTGTTGGTGGGACTATAAATTAGTGCAGCCATTATGGAAAACAGTATGGAGTTTCCTCAGACAACTACAGATAGATCTTCCATATGATCCAGCAGTACTGCTGCTGAGTGTATACCCAAAGGAATGGAAATCATCATGTCAAAGGGATACCTGCACTTCCATGTTTATCACAGCTCTATTTACAATAGCCAAGAGTTGGAACCAACCTAAATGTCTATTGAGGAATGACTGGATAAGGAAAATGTGGTATATACACACACTACTCTGCCATAAAAAGAATGAAATTCTGCCATTCAAAGCAACATGGATGAATTTAGAATTATGTAATGTGAAATAAGCCAGGCACAGAAAGAGAAATAGCATGTCATCACTCATAAGCGGGAGCTAAAAAAATAAACAAATAACTAAAAAAGAAAGATACAACAATCACAATAATATGTTGAACTTTTAAAAGAAGAGACCAGAACTGAGGTTACCAGAAGTGGGAAAGGGGGTGGAGGGCTTAGTGAGAAATTGGTAAAGGGCACCCCAAAATGATTACATTGTGTAATGGTAAATATAATAATCATCGTGACTTGATCACCACATACTGTACACAGGTACTGATATTCAACTCTGTACCCCACAGATATGTACAATCAATTATGTTTCAATGAAAAAGAAAAAGAAAAAAAAAATTTATCAGCACATCACTGTTCAAGACCTCCTGGCTGACTTTTGGCAGTTCCATTACCTTCACCTCAATGATCTGCCTGAGTCAATGGCCCAATCTATTGCTCTTTGCTTTGCTGAAAGAATTATCAAGCCGCAGAAGAATCCCACCAAGGAGACACAGGTACCTTAGTACTATCTTGCAGTTCCACCCCAGCCCCACAGGGGGAGCAAACTTCACAGGCCAGAGAGGCCCTGATTCCACTCACCTGGGTTTTCACCAGTTTGGGCAGGGCTGGCACTAGGAGGCTCATGACCTTGTTGGATAAGGAGTTGACCAGAAAGGAGAGTCTTCCAGAGAGGCAAGTGAGAAAGAGATTAGGAAGTGTTGTAGATGATCCCCCCCACCCCCATTTTACAGATGGGGAGACTGAGTCCAGAGGAGGAAGGAATTTGCCCAAGTCACATGACCTGTTAGAGATAGCACTGGGAGTAGACCCTGAGCCAGGTGTATACAGTGGCAGAGTTCTCAGGGTACAGGAGCTGGATGTTGTCTTTGAAATCTGTGTTGAGCATGGGGATGATGGGAGCTGGCATTTGTGACCATCCCCCTGCTAAGGAGAAGTGAAGGGAGACACCATGTTTTTGAGCACCTGCTGTGTGCCATGCAGTATTCTGAGTGCTTTATTGCTGTTGCCCGATCAAATCCTCTCACTGCTGCCTGGAAGGTGTCATCTCCTGTACTTTACAGACGAGGAAGGTGAGACAGGGAGGTGACTTGCCCAACATCACCCAGATGGCACATGAAGGTGATGCCTTTGCCTGACTCCAAAGCCTTTGCTTCCCCCATCACTCCACCCAAGGCTGTCTGGAGTGGTTGGAGGGGTCCTAGGAATGAGGATCCTCTCCACCTTCAAATGTTTGCCCCACCTCTTGCCATCCTGCCTGAAATCCCACTGTTATTCCCTCCACCCTTGGTGTCTTGAGCTTTCTTTGGCATCACAGATTCCCTGGAAGGATCCGCAAATCAAGAACCAAGAGAGATAAGTCCCTTTCTTTCTGTAGGCCTCAGTGTTCTGCATCTGTAAAATGGGGGAAGATCACCACCTGTTTCCCTCGTAGGCATGGCAGGAGCTCAGTGTGCGGCTGGCTGCACTCACGTACGCAGCAGGGTGATGCGCAGGCCCCCGTGGTGAGCGGAGCAGTCCCTGAGGACGAGGCGGGTGGGGCCCCTCTCCCTGGTCTCTACGCGGATGAAGGCTTGGACCTCAGTCTCCATGTGTATCTTCACAATGGTCTTGACCAGGGGCCTGGGGGCGGAGGCATCCGACAGTGTGAGCGCCTCCCAAGCTCAGGGAGTGGACAAACCCGCTGTCCATCTCCGTCTCCGGCTCTCTCAGCTCCTCAACCTCCTTTTCTGGTTTCTCCTCCTCTCCCCAACTTCTTTACCCCAGCATGTCCCAGGCTCAGTTTTTGGATTGCTCTCCAGGTTTAAATCTCTTCCATATGCCAACAGCTTCCAAACTTCCACCCAACTCCCTTTTCGTATGTCTTACAGGCATTTCAAATTTAACATGTACAAAACCGAGCTCTGCATCATCCTCCAAAGCCGCTTCTCTCATGGCCTTTTCTGTCTTGCTTGCCGGCCACTCCGTCTGCTGGTTGTGCAGGCAAAAACCCTGGAGTCATCCTTGGCTTCTCTCTCTCTCTCTCTCTCTCACCCCCACCGCCCACATTCAATCCAGCAGGATAATCCTGTTGTCTCTGCCTACCTCCAAAACATGCCCAGAATCCAACCACTTCTCACCAACTTTCTGCCCCAAACCCTGGTCTAAGCCATCACTGTCTCCTCCTGACTTGTGGCAGTAGCTCCTGGATGGCCTCCCTGCCTTCACTCTTGTCCTCACACAGCCGTTTTCCCTACAGCAGTCAGTGGGATGCTTTAAAAATGTTAAGCCATGTCATGCCCCTCCTCTGCTCGGAGCCTCCATGGCTCCCGTCTTACTTGGTAAAAGCCAAGTCCTTACTTTGGCCCTCAAGGCCTTGCACGATATGGCCTGGCTGCCTGTTGTCCTCATCTCCCTCCACTCTCTCCCTCTCCCTCCCTTCTCTGTCATTCTTTGAGCGAGGCAAGCACACTCCCGCATCAGGGCCTTTGCACTTGCTCCTCTCTCTGCTTGGAACTCTCTATTCCAGATGCCTGCATGGGGTAAGGGGGATGCAGATGAGCCTGTCAGGCTGCTGTGCCTGACTGAGGGCACACTCACGTGCTGAATCCGGATACCATGTCCAGGGGGATCTTGACTACCAGCTCCTGGTCATTGGCCGAGGGTTGCACCTGCAACTGGGGGATGTTAGCTGAGATGACCTTCAGCCTGGATGGGATTCAGGAAAGATGAGAATCATGCCTCATGCTCAGCTGAGCACCACCCCCAAGTCTGCTTCCACTCCACCTTTCCTGCCACCCCCTGGTGCCTGGTCAGCAACTAGACCCCAATCCCTGTCCACTGACTCCTCTCCAGCATGACCTTGTCCCCATCCCTTCTCTCCACCCTTGATCACAATACTGTGACAGTTCCTTCTCTTTTAGGAGCTAAATCTCAACTCCTTGGGCTGACTTGTAAGACCCTCTGTGACCTGACCCTGCAGACCTTTGCTCCTTGCCTTGAAGTTTGCACTCTGGCCATTCTGACCAATTCCCACTCCCTATGCCTTTGCCAAGGCTGCCCCTCTACCAGGAAGACCATTGTCTTCTTGGCTCCTTGTGAGCATTGTCACTGGCTCAACTGTCACCTCAACTGAGAAACATTGCCTCATCTCCTCAGTCTTCCACCCCAGATGGCCTTCCTCCAGGCTCGCCCTTGTTAGGGTTCTTTCGTCACTATCTTATAGTGATTGTTAACCACTCTGGGAGCCGCTTGAGGGAGGGGCTTAGTTTAATCCGTTCTTCACAGTCAGGCACAGAGTTGATGCAAACTAATGTTCGTTGACTGATGGAACATGCAAAGTATGTCCTGGGCAGAGGTGTGGGGAAGAGCTAACTCCCGACATTGTCCCGCTGCACTTACCAAATGATAGCTTTCAGTCCAGTGTTCACCAGGCTGCCTAGCTGGGGGAAGCCTGTGGTGCACATCTCCTGTATGGCACTGTGCAGTGGCAGCTGCTGCAGGATGGCAGTGGCATTGTGGTCCTTCAGCTCCTGTGTCAGCTCTGGAGGCAGATTCCAGGGATTAGATTGAAAGATGGCTTGGTGGGGGCTCCAGGCTGGGGAGGGCCATCACTCAGGGCTCCTCAGACCCTGGTGTAAGGGGAGGGTATGACCATCTCCACTGTGTAGATGTGCCCTTGAGGGTGGTGGCCCAGATGGATCATTTTCACATGAGGAGTGAGGCTGGGGCATGGGTGGGGCCATTCACACCCTTAGGAGTGTTGGCCAGTATCCTTAGCACCCCTCCCACCAGCCAGCAGCCAACACCTCCAGAGCTGAGAGGCAGGAAGCCCACAAAGCCCTGTTTGGGGCTGCTTTGGTGCCAAAGCACATTTGCTAACACTTCTCTGGCATACACGTCCTATGGGCCTGTCATCTGAAGAGCCTCAGGTGCTGAGCAGAGGAAGGCAGAGCCAGGGATAGAGGCCTATGAGTCGGGAACCCTGGGTTCTGGTCCCTGACAGACTGGTTACTAGCAGCCAGAGCGCCAATGGCTTGTGGACAGAATGGGTTGGAGGTGCCAGAGAGCTGATGGCCCAGGTGCATCCCTCAGCCGATGACTGACAGGAGTTGGTGTATAAACACCTCAGCTCCCTCAACCCTTGGGCAGGATGACTCAGATGTGTGTCCCCCACTGGGCTGCAGAGTTCCTGTGTTATTGCCTCAGTCAGAACCCACCCATTTTGCCTGCTCTGTGATAATGGAGCTGGGCCCTGTAAACATTTCCTCCTTACCAGTTGGCACAATGTCAAGACCTGTTGGTAGGGCACTCCAAGGGCAGCAAGTGAATTCTGCAGGCACCCTGGATAACTTCCAGGCAGTTTGCCAGAGCTGGCTTCCCAGTGAGTTAATAGCAGCACACTTCCTCTTGGGGCAGCTTCCCAGAGAATGTCATTGGCTCCCTGGTAGGCAGCTCTTGGCTCCCTAGACTCTGCTTGTCAACTGTGAACCAGCTCTGGCCTCGGACAACCCAGCAAACTTCTACACCATCCAGTGGGCTTCAACCACACCCTCCCCAGTGAGGCCTGGGGAGGGTTCTCTGCCTCTGAGTTTGTTCTGACTTTGGATATCTCCTCCATCCCTAGGGTATCCTTTAGAGTTTTCTCTTTTTAGCCAATTCCCCATTTCTGTAATCTCTGATAATAGCTCTTTATACTAAACTTACCTGTTGGGATTACTGTATGGTTTCTGTCTCTTGATTGGCCCTAACTAATGCAGTTGACTGGCAGGACTGAGCTCCAGTCCCCACAGTGGAAACGCACCCTTTATGGGCTGCCTCCCCTAACTCAATTTGTCTCCTGTCTTCTCTTGCAGGTGCTCCAAAACCAACTACCTGCATGCAACTCCTTAACCCATATTCTGCTACTGGGAGAACTTAAACCAGGATTGCTCATGTCCAAGCTCCTTTGGGCTGAAATTCCATGTGCTTGAGATTCTCAGTGTGGGCCCCGGGCCCCAGTGCCCATCCCCCTCCCCACCAACCTCCCAGAGCTCTTTGCTTCCTGTCTCTATTTAGGGATCCATCCTCTGGTTACAGAGCCCATTGACCCTGTAGGACCTTGCCCTGCCCTGCCCCTCTGGCCCTGGCCCAGTGCCACTAAATGCAGAGTCCAGTCCTCCAAGTGCTTCAGATTGTCCTCCAGAGCTGCCCTCTCAGAGGATGACATTTTAGAGCAGTGGTTCTTAAACAGGGTGATTTTGTCCTCCGGAAGACATTTGGCAATGTCTGGAGACACTTTTAGTTGTCACAGCTGGGTTGAGAATGCTGTTAAACACCCTACAGTGCACAGGACAGCCCCCTACAATAAAGAGTTATTTGGCCTGCAACATGAGAAGTACAGCGGTTGAGAAGGCCGGCCATAGCTTTCACCAAGCTCTTGTCAGTTTCTGTACTATTGGGGCTCCTCATGACCCGTGAGGATGACCCTCTTATTTGTATCCAGAGGAGGAAGCTGAGGCTCAGGGACTTGCCCAGCGTCACAGAGCTGGAGAGTGATACAGCTATGCCCAGGACCCAGGTCACCAGACTCCTAGTGTAGGGTCTTTGCTCAGGGGATTAGGAGCAAAGGTCAGCCTCACTCAAAGGGTGCTCTGATGATGGGGTTTCAGGCAGGGCCATTGGGAGAGGCAGGTGCATCATTGCACACTGTGGCCACACACCCCTCTGCAGGCCACAGAACGTCAGTGTAGTGGGGTTTTGGAATAGTGGGATTTAAGAAGAAGGGAATCTTGGAATCATGGGCTCTTGAGATCATAGACACTCCAGCCTTTATAAACAATTCACTCATGTATCATCCAAGTCCTGGGATCCCAGCCATGCCTTACACACCCCCAGTGATGGGGAACCCCCTCCCTCCTTTGGAGGGCTGCTCCACCTGCCCCTTCGCCCTATGTTGGTGAGTCCTGGGGGACCAAGACTTACTTTCTTTGACGACTTCTGGGCCAAGTCTGAGAACCACAGCGGGGCTGAGAGTGGCTTGGACCAAGGTGGCTGCCAGCAAGCCACAGAGCAAGGTGAGTGTCCGTGGGCTGGCCATCTTCTTGGGTGTCAGTGAGTGGCAGGTGGCAGGTGGCAGAACTGGGGAAGGCACAGAGGGCCCTGCTAGCCAGGCAGAAAGGCCAAGGGCAGGCCCACAGCACCAGGTGACCTGGGGCATGGCGTTCAGGAGAGGCCACTTAGTGCAGTGATTAACTGGCAGGGGCTAGCTGTGTGACTTTAGACAATCAACTTAGCCTCTCTGTGCCTTAGTCTTCTCATCTGACAAATGTGCATAATCACCCCTACCTCACAGAATTGATTGGATTAAATGAGGTAATATATCTAGAAAGCATTTAGCATATTGCCTTTCACATGGTAAATCCCTGGAAAATATTAACTATATTCTTACAGAAAACCTACCAACAACGCTCAGGTTTGCTGAGTGCTTCCAATTTGCCCCACCCCATCAGATCCTCTGTAGTCCAGCCTCAGCCAACCTCACCTCCTGCTTTCTCCCCTCTTGCTCTGTAAAGTTCCAGCCTTTTCAAGCTGCTAGAAGTTCCCAGAACATGCTCTGTTATTTCCTGTGTGTGTGTCTCTTGGCCTTTGACCTTACCCTTCCTGCTTCCTGGAAAGCTTTTCTCCTTCCTTACCTGCCTGCTGAGTTCCTATTTATCCTTCAAAATCCTGCCCAGGTTTTCACTTTGTAAAGCTTTCCCTCTCCTGTAACCAGAGACCCTGGGCCACACGTGGAGAAATTTTGTCCTGGAGTCCGAGACAGAAGGTTTGGAGGCAGGAGGGAAATGAGAATTCAGGTAGGACTCAAAGTTAGGGAAAAGCTCTTTGCTTAATCTGCAATCCTAAGAAGCCTGGGGCGGCAGTGGGTGGCTTCTTGGAACCAGAGAGAGGAAGGCAGAGACAGAAAGAAAGAGATCTGTGGGCTCTTCCTGGGCCCACAGGAAGCAGGGGCAAAGCAGCCACACTGTAACCCAGTCCTGAACTCTCCGGCTTACACCCTGGCTCTGCCTTCAAGTCCCCTTGAAAGCTTCTGCTCCCTTTGGACTGTCCTGCTTGGAGGCAGCTGAGATGCTGACCCAGAGACCTGAACCTTTGGTTGGCTCAGAATGTGGGTTTCTTATTACCAAAGAGAAATGTGGCATCTGGGTGACATGCATCTCCTGTGGGCTGGAGCAGTGTGAACTCTTCTGTGGCACTTGCAGCGATTCAACCTCTGCCTCCCTGACCAGGTTGTGAGCTCCGGGAGGGAGAGCTGGGTCTGCCTGCTCCCCACTGTGTCCGCTGTACCCAGCGTAGTGCCTGGCACATAGCAGTGCTTAATAAATGGCTGCTGAATGAATGGATGGCCTCAGGGAGCCCTGGAAGAATTTGCAATCTGAGCCTACTAAGTGGAGGAGGTCTGGGCCATGGGGACCACTGTTACCACCCAGGGCCCCCATCCCTTAGTGTCAGGGGGCCTGAGGGTGGAGGGCAGTTATCATGGGCTTGGGAGTCAAATGGACCTGAGTTGGAATCCTGCCTCTACCTGGCTCTGTGATCTTGGACAAGTGACTTACCCTCTCTGAGCCTCATCTTCCTTATCTGTAAAATGGAGGATTATTATGATACACTCACCACTTGGTATGTCACCTCCTGGCCTTTGTTTATGCTGTTCCCTTTGCATGGATGTTTTTCTCTCCTCCTTTGCCCAGGCACTTACTACTCAGCTTTGCAACCATGTCACCTCTTCCAGGAAGTCTTTTCTGACTGCCTTTACTACTGTGTCCCTTGGCCTTCCTTGAGTGCTCACTGGCCCACACTGGGGGTTCCTCGAGGGCCAGAGACTGTGTCTGATGCTTTTTTTTGTCCCCAACATCACCCCAGCACAGACTGGACATAGAGCAATCAGTGTGTGAGGAGTGGGTTTGTGGCATTAGGATGAGGTCGGGAAAAGACTCCACCAGCCCCGTGCCTTCATCACCACTCTTTGGTCTTCTGGGCAAGGGAGCTGGGCACCTTTCTACCTTTCCACCCTGATCCTCAGAGGGTCCTGGTTGATTGAGGGGGCCAAGCTCCTGACCTGACCCCAACAGGTATCTCTAGCTCAAAACCTTTCTGGCAACCCAGGTTTTTGGCCCTTTGCCTACACTTTTACCTGGACACGCAGGAGTCTTCGGCCCACTTGTCTGCTCTCCTGGGCAGTGGGTCTGGAAGTCCAGCTTTATATCCTGCACACCCCAGCCTGGGTGGCCACACTTTGCATTTGGGGCGAGGCCTCAGGCTGGGCCAAGGTCTCCAAGGTAAATATTTGTGGCTCCTGGTGAACCACAGCCCCATCCGGAAGTAGCCTTGGTACTCCAGCTTCCTGAGATTTGGAGAAAGAAGGGTCCAGGCTGGCATGAGAGATGGTACTGGGTATCTGGCAGGGGAGCTGGATCAGGCATGATGTGAGCTGTGCAGGGGACTCCCTGCCTGCTGGGCAGTCATTCCCATGGGACAACAATGAGAACAGTAGTGTGATGATGAATTAACACCGATGATGTGACAGGAGTCACCTGGGTTTTACATCAGCTATGTTGGTGGGCCTCACGCTCCCCCCCCCGAGTCAAGGTCAGGTTGTTATCCTGACTTTACTAATGAGGAACCAGCCTCACACAGTCAGCAAGTGGCAGAGCCAGGATTCAAGTCAGAACTCTGACTTCAAAACCCATCTGGGGATGTCTCCATGGCTTGGCAGATGCGGGGTTGTCATGGGACAGACTGGATTTAAGTCCTGGCCTCACCAGGGCTTAGACAAAAAGGTTCATAACCTTTCTAAGGCTCAGTATTTTTATCTGTGAAATGGGAATACCTACCAATAGCACCTACCTCCTCAGTGCTGAGAGAAACACAGTGCATATGGCTTAGAGAATAGGTCCCGGCACAGGGTAAGTGCTCAGTAAATGTGAGCAGTTGTTGCTGTTGTTATTATTATTAACTATTACTATTGCTGTTGTTAGTATTATTGCATGTAACAGAATGAGTCTTTGTAGAGTGGTTTTGATAATAATTTAGTCCAGATAATTAACTTTGGAAAAGGAAGGAATAGTCTCGCCCATCCTTTATTCCTAAATGCATTCAAGGATACACATCTCCATTAATTAATTCACTTGACAGAAGAGGTTTGAATCCCATTTTTGCCCCTTCACTGTGTGACTCCAGGCAAGTTACTTCACCTCTCTGGGCCCCATTGACCTCATCTGTAAAATGGGGATAATAATAGCACCTCTTCACAGGCTGCTAAGAGCAGGAACTGAGGTGCATGCCCACACCGCATTAGCACGTGTTTTCATTCATTCATTCTGCAGCAATTAGCACGCACTCTACCTTGTCTGCACTTTCAGGAATCTCAGTGGACATTTGTGGAGTGAAAGAAGAAGAGGCATGACCATGAACAAAGGAGACAAATGTAAACAACCCAGCAGGGCTCCCCTAAGGACCCAACCCCCTGGGCACAGGCCTTGGCTTACTTAACCTGCACAGTCACCCTGAGGTGGGTATCAGCAGCCCTGATTTTACCAAGGGCATCTGATGCTCAGGGAGGTGAGTGGCTTGCTCAAGGTCACATGTCCACAGATGCCAGAGTTGGAACTTGAGCCCAATCGTCTAGTCCAGACCACACACTCTTACTCACCACACTGTCCTTCCACAGTTACTCCAGGTTACTGTTGGGGGCAATGGTGACACAAACATGGCCTTTTGGTGTAATCTGGGGAAAGATCTTTGCTGCTCGACTTCAGTCTAGAAGCATGGAATTGTGGTTTAGATCTGGGAGGGCCATTTTGAATCCTGTCTCCATCTACAGGGGGACAAGAGAGGATGAGTGCATGTCCTGAGGTCACAGATTGTGTGGTCAGGTCCCAGCTGGTCTCCTAGCTGGTCTCCTCTTCCTAGTGTTGCCAAAAGGAACCAGCTTTGCCATCCTGCCAACCTGTCATGTTTGCAAATGCCCTAACACCTAGGGCATTTGAGGGCCCAAACACCTAAGGCGAGATGCTTTGGGAGCCAGGAGGACTCCTGGGAAGGACCCTGCCACTCCTTCAGGCACATCTCCAGAGAGGCATACAACCCCTCCTGGGCTCTCCAGCTGGCCATGCCTGCTGCCTATGGACAATGCCCCTCTGTGGGGGTGCTGGAGCCTCATGCCAGGCCAGGATCATGTCCGCTCCTGCTTCCTGCCTCTCAGCCTGACCCGCGCATGGGTCAGCAAGCAGGGTTGCGCCTCTATGGGCCTGGCGCACCTTCAACCCAGGCCCTGTCCTGGGGCCGCTCCACCCCTTCTCAGACTGCTGAGGGCCTCACCTCTTTCCAGAACCGAGGCCTTTGCTTGTGCTGTGTCCTCTTCCTGGAATTCCCCATCCACCCCCCTGAAAACTTGATCATGCCCTGACTGGGCAGGAAGCCTCTGGAATCTGACAGACATGGTTTGAACACCTGGTCTGTGCTGCCAGCTGTGTGGCCTTGGGAAAATTGCTTCTACTCTATGAGGCTCTGCTTCCACACTTTTAAAATGGGACTATTTTGAGGGTCACATAAGATAATGTGAAATACTTGGAACATCAGAGAATTCAGTAAATACTAAATGCTATTATTATTATTATTATTGACATAGTAACATCACTGACCATCAAGGCCTAATTCAGAAGGCAATTGCTGCATAGAGCTGCCAGACCACTGCTCCACTGGGGCCTGATGGCATCTTACCCTCCTTTAAGCCCCTAAAGCACTCACTCTTTTTTTTATTAAACTTTAAAAAAAATTTTTTAAATTGACACATAATCATTGTATGTATCTATGGGGTACTGTGTGATATGATACCTACATACAATGTGTAATGATCAAATCAGGTTAATTAATATATCTGATACTGGGGAGCACTCTGCTCCTTGGCTGAGGCTCCACAAGATCTGTTAGTGAACCTGGGTCCAGCTGCCTGTCCCAGACAAAAATAAACAACCCCAAAGTCAAATGTTGATGAAAATGGAAGTCAGCTTTTATTCTGGAATGCTGGTGACCTGTGGAGAGATGTTAGGCTAACCCATCTCTCCAGTAAACCTGAAAGAGACTTGCCAGACTAAAGCCATGTCCCCGACTCAGATTTACTGAGTGATTTTTAAAGAGGAGATTGAGGGAATGGAATGTGAGTAGTGAAAAGCTGGAGAGAAGGGGACGTGGGCCATGTGAGCTCTGTGCAAAGAGCCAGGAGCCAGGTGCAAGGTCTTGCCAAGGCTCCATCTGGTGTCTGTTCCTGCTGTGGATTGATGTACCCCCAAAACTTAGTCCTCAATGTGAAAATGTAAAGATGATGGGAAATCCTATTATGATAATTGAAAGGTGAGGCCTTGAAGAGGTGATTAGATTGTAGGACCATGCCATAGTGAATGAATTAATAATGGTGGTCAGGGGCATGGTTCTGAGGCTTTAAAAGGAGAGCATATGAGAGTCTCTCTCTCCCTACTCTGCCATTTTCTGCCATGTGAGACCCCAGCATTGCTGTAAAGCCACCACCAAAGGAGACCCTCACCAGATGTGTTCCCTGGACTTTGGACTTCCCAGCCTCTGAAACTGTAAGTAATAAATTTTGTTTTCTTACAAAATACCCAGTTTCAGATATTTTGTTACAAGCAGCAGAAATAGACTAATACAGAAAATTGGTACCAGAGAAGTGGGTGTTGCTTATAATAAATACATGAAAATGTGGAAATAGCTTTGGAACTGGGTGTTGAGAAGAGGATGGAGGAATTTGAAGAAACAGGCTAGAAAAAGCCTAAATGCTGGTGAAAGTTTAGCAGACAAGAAAACCAGGGAAAGTTTGGAATGTTTTAGACGTTGGTTAAATGGGGGTGACCAAAATGCTTATGGAAATATGGACTGTAAAGACCATCCTAAGGAAGTCTCAGATAGAAATAAGATGGGACTTGTTGGAAACTGGGGCAACATTCACCCTTGCTATGAACTGGCAAGGAACTTGGCTGCATTCTCTTCAAGTCCAAAAGTTTTATGGAATGTGAAACTTAAAGGGGCTGACCCAGGATATTTGGCAGAAGAAATTTCTAGCTGCAAAGCATTCAGGAAGCTGCATGGCTAATTGCAAAAGCCTATGCTGAGTTATGGTGGAAAAGGCATGACATAAAGCCAGAACTTAAAAGGGAAGCAGAGTGTAATGATTTGGAAAATCTGCAGCTTGGCCATGTGGTAGAGAAGCAGAGAGCATTTTCAAGAGAAAAATGCAATGGTACTAAGAAGATTAGTACAAAAAGAAAGGGATTATCAATAGAAGGGGAAAAAAGGCCTGGAGGCATTGCAGAAGCCTCTGGAGCCAACCTTTCCATTATAGGCCAAGAGGCCTAGGGAGACAGAATGGTTTTGGAGGACAGGCCCAAGGTGCTCTCCATGGGCTTTCTGCCCAGGACCACCTTGGGATGCTGCACCCCATACTATCACCACAGCTGCTTTGGTTGCTCCAGCCATGTCTAAATTGGCCCCAGGCATGTTTGGAACCTCACCTTTGAAAGATACAAGCCAGAAGCCTTGGCAGCATCCACGTGGTGTTAAGTCTGCAGACTCACAGAATACTAGAGCTGTGAAGGCTTGGAAGCCTCCATCACAATTTCAACAGATGTATGGAAAAGCCTGGGGGCCCAGTGATAGATCTGTTGCAGGGGCAGAGTTACTGCATAGAGCCTTTGCTAGAGCAATACCCAGTGAAAACATGGGATTGGAATTACAACAGAGGAACCCCATCAGTGCCATGTCTAGTGGAGCCATGAGAGCAGGACCTCCATGGAGACCCAGACTTGTGGCACTACCAGTGTGGAATGCCAGCCTGCAAGAGCTGAAGCATGGCCTCAGACCAGGAAAGCCATAGAAGTGGAGCTGCCCAAGGGCTTGGGGACCTAGCCTCTGAAATTGTAAGCAATAAATTTCATTTTCTTTATAAATTACCGAGTTCCAAGTTTTTTGTTATAAGCAACAGAAATGAACTAATATAGTTTCCATCCTTGCTGTTATCTTAGGGTCGTGATTTGGGGTGGAATCAGCATAGCTTTATTGATGTCTTGGTTTCTCAGGGTCTGTATAGTGCATGTCTGATTGCAAGTCTGTGGCTTCAGGCTGGCTGGAAGACAACTTTCCATTTATGTGAATAATGTCATCTTGTCCATAATCAAAGTACAAAATATCAAATAACCATGGGAAAAGAGAGAACTCAGAGAAATGCATGCTAAGAAAAAAAACTGTGCCTTTTAAAAATCTTTTAGAGCCCCTGTGGTTTTAGGTCCCAACATGGCTTCAGTCCTGCTCACTACGACATATCCATCACCTCAAACATTTGTCATTTCTTTGTGTTAGGAACACTCAATATCCTCTCTTTTAGCTAATTGGAAGTATATGATAAATTGTTGTTAATTATAGTTACCCTACAGTGTTGGTGGCAGAAACACTTCACTCCTGTGCCTCCAGTCACCTGGTGATGGCTGTTGAGGTCCTCAAGGGTCTGGGCTCAGCAGAGGAGAGTGCGGTGATTAGTTAGCAATGTCTGCCATGAGCAGTATAGATGCTTCATCCTCGCTGCGTTTACCTGCATCTTTGTGAAAGACTATGGATTCCCTTGCAAAACATAAAAGAGATAATGGAGTGGGGAGAAAACCTCTAGGTTTCATGGAGTTTGCCACTGCCTTCAGGTTGATTTTGGACTAGTCAGTTCTTATCTCTGGGCCTCAGTCTCCCCAACTGTAAAATAGGGATGTTGGGCTCTATGATGCTGTGGGTCAGGCTGGTTCTTATCTCCTTTGCTGATAGCAGAGGGAGCTCAGTAAATTGCAGGGAGGATTTGGCGGTTCCTGAGGACAAATGTGTAAATGCTGCCAAGGGAATCGCCCAGTGGTTTGGGCAAAGAGAACCATTAGGATGCTCACTGCAGTGTTATCTGTAATAGCCTTGAAGTGGGACCAGCTTTCATGTCCAGCAAGAGGGGGTTTATTAATTAAGTTTTGGGCCACTGGGCAGCCATCATGAAAGTGAAAAGGAAACAGTTCCTTCTATTTTTTCATATATATTTTTTCATTTAGAAAAAATACTGCAAGGAAATGCACTGACACAGTAACAATGCTTGTTTCTTGGTGGTCTGATTGCAGATGACTTTTATTGTCTTCTTGGTATTTTTCAGAATTTACAAATTTCTACACTGAGTACATTTTTGATCAGCAAACAATCCCAGTAAATGGCTTGAAAATGATTAAATAATGTTTGGGTGGAGGACAAGGGAGTGGAGGAAGCCTCCTTCCTTTCGCAATGCCTCTCAAGCCCCTGCCCCCTGGGGATTCCAGGGCACCATTGCGATGACATTGCCGATAAGAGCAACAAAAGGCCAGTCATAGCAGTCCCGGAACCATGGGGAAAGAAAGAAAAAGAAAGGAAGAAATAGGTACTGGAATCTCACCAGCATAATCCCTCTTTTGTGGGACAGGAACAGATTAAATTCAATGCAAACAAACGCTGACTAAGCCAGGCTCTGTCCTGGCTCTGAGGGGGAGACAAAGACCAGGCCCCTGCCCTTGTACGGCTCACAGTCAAGTCAAGGCAGATGTGCTAAGTGACCCAATAAGGGTCAACGCAGGCAGCCGGCTAGGTGCTCTGGTTTCCATCCACATGCGCAGCGTGTGATAGGCGGGAGCTCAGTGAGGCGGGGAATAAGCGCTCTAAGGAAGGGAACCCAGACAGAGCAATGCATGCTCTCAACGCAGTGGCTGACCCAGGGAGTGTTACCAGGGCCAGACCAGCGGTACCAATGCCAGAGTGTGGCACAGGCCAAGTGTGGCAAATGGCAGAACAGAGGCAAACACGCAAGTAGTATGGTCAGTGCCAAGATCAAGGGAGGTCGGCCCCTGCCTCCTGTGGGACGGTTGCCAACAGCTTGGTGGGGCCCAGAAGGGGGTGCACTGCCTGCTTGGGGAAGGGGCTAGTTCAGGGAAGCCTTCTTGGAAAAGATGCCATTTGATTGGAGCTTGAGGGATGAGGATGGTAGCAAGAGGCCAAGCTGAGGAGGTTAGGAGGGGAGGATGCTCCAGGTGGGGGGCCTTGCTGGGGCAAAGGGAAGAGGATGGGTTTTGGGAAGAGGGAAGAGTGAGTCTGGGGGCTTGTCTGCATCTTGGAAAGGCTAAAGGAGTGGAGTGGTTGGCAGGAAGGGTGGGCTGGGGATGTTCTCACCAGAAACCAGAACCCAGGGCTGGAGGTGAGACAGGTAGGAGATAGGAACTGAGCATGAGCAGGGCTGGGGTCCTGGGGTCCTCAGCATGTCCCAGGAGGCTGCAGGCTGCAGTAGAGCCTCCCCCAGGCATGGGACAGTCTGTTCTGACTCCGAAAACCAGGCCTCAGGACCCTGTTGTCTTCATCCTCTGGCCCCAGCTCTCCCAGAGTTCCCTCACTCTCTAGTTTCTCCATGTCTGTCTCTTTCTTTCTGTCCCCTTCTCTGTCTCTTGTTCCCTCCTTGTCTGTCTGTCCCTGTCCTGTCTTTCTATATTGCACTCTCTCTGTCTCTTCTTTTATCTCTTTCCCTCTGTTTGTCTCTCCTTCCTCTCTTTGTTTGTCTCTTGGGTGCCACCTCAGAGGCCAAGGAGGGAGCTTTGGGGACCCCATGGAGAGCACAGGTATTGGCACCTGGACACACTGACAGATGATATGCCCCTACTGTGTGGCCTTGGACAAATGTCCTCACTCCTCTGTGCCTGCAGTCTGAGCCTGGCCAAAGGGGCTCTGGGCTCAGCCCTTGGCATTGTGCTGTGCCTGACCTTGACTCAGCTGTGGGCATTGGAACCACCCAACCACGTGAGCAGGTCCTGTCCCCAGGCCCTGCTGTAGGCTCTGTATTAACTCCTTTAACCCTCACAGCAGTCATGCTGCTGGGAAGATGAGCTGGGGCAATGTTCACAAGGTTCTTACTTAAAGCAGAGCCTGGGACCCAGGAGGGGAGCACTTAATATTAGGATTTCTATTATTGTTATTGCAGTCACTGTAGTAGGATACAGAAAAAGGTAGTTCACAGAGTCTAGGGTTGTGAGAGCTCTCCCTCGGGAGTGGCTGCCTGTTCTCAGAAGCAGGGGTGGCTATGTGTGTGGGGGGTCTGGGAGATGACAGGGGATCCCTGGGAGATGGGAGGGGTCACTGGACCAGGCCCCTGGGGGCAGCTGAGTCCCTCAGTTGGGAGCCTCAGTTTGGGGGTGCTCAGAGGTTTAGTCTCATCTCCCCCAAATGGCTATCCTTGGAGACAGACTCTCAGGGCAGCCCCTCACCCGATCACACCTCCATTTTCTCCATGAGGGCGGGGAAGGTCCCACCAGCAGCCTGGGCAGGGCCAGAGAGGCGCCTGCACCTGGAGCCTGAGACTGCGCTGTGTGGGAGGACTTGTGTGGTTTTAGGCATTCATCCTCTGCTATTTCTCCCCTAATTCTCTTGTTTTCGTAATTCAAGACTGGGGAGGCAGACAGATGCAGTCAGCCAGCAGGTCAGATAGTCAGTCAACAAATGTGCATTCCATGCCCTCTGCGTGTCGACACAGTTCTTGGGGCCTTGGACATAGCAGGGAGCAAACAGACCAGCCCCCCCCTGCCCCCGGAATCGCATTTTCCTGGAGAGACAGAGGAAGAGAGAGAGCTAGAAACAGACAAATAAATATACAATCACAGTGCTCAATTGTACTGAACAAAAATAAGAGCAAGTGTGGAGTCCTGGAATGGTACCATCAGAGCATCTTGCGGGTTTGAGGATCTGAGCGGTTTCAGCCCCCTGGGAACTGGATACCCTTCCCCAACACACACACACACACACACACACACACACACACACACACACACACACAATATGACTCTCTCTCAGTTCAACTTTCATGCAGTTGACTTCGGAACACAATTTTGGGGGCTAATTGTATATGAAAGGAAGGGGGCTGCCTGAAGTCTAGAACAGGAGTGGCCCTGAGTGCTCACTTCCTGCTAGGCTGAGCCTTGAGCCTGCAAGTTCACAGTTATTACCCCATTGTACAGATAAGGAAATAGAGGTGCAGAAAGGGCAGGTGATGGGCTCAAGCTCAAGGTCGCACAACTACCTGCACAAGAAGCCAGGATTTGAACTCAGGTCTCTTGGACTTAAAGCTTGTGCTTTTAGTCATTTAGGCAGTGTCTCCTGAACACCTGCTATTTATGTACTGTCCCACCTATCACATCTGCCTTTACATTTTGCCATATCTGTCAACCTCAAGATGGTTATTTACTTAGCATGCATTTTGGTAAATAAAATCACTTTTGAAAATTTAAATATACTTGATTTTCTATTCCTAACAGGAAATTGTGAATCACTATCCAAAGTGAAAAAACATCACTTTCCATAAATAGAAAGTGACAACGGAACAATAATAATGACAATAATAATGGTGACACTTAAGCTTAATGAGCACCCACTGTGTGCCAGGTGATGTTTTACTCCCTTTTCTTGCATTAACCCTCTTAACACTTGGACATGGGCACGGATGAGATTTGGATGAGCCCCTGTCAGAGAGGTGAAGTAGCTTTTCCGAAATCACAATGAAAAAAAGTTCTTGTTGAACTCTGATTAGTAAACATTGCCTGGTCAGGGTGCCTGCTCTCTCTTTTTAAGGGGGAGATTAGCAACTGGTTGGAGAGGTGTTGAAGACATATTAGCACTGCACCAAGACTTTCTCTGTGCTATCATGGGAAGGATCGAGAGACAGTAGGAAAGCAAATTGCTTTCCCACCACCTCTGATAGTGTGGTAGGCAGCCCATGCTTCTAGAAAACCCTAAGCCAAGCCATTTAGTATGCATCAGGAAATGCTTTTAAGCTCTTTCTAAGTGTGTGAGAACCAGATCACAAACCTCTTACCGTGTAGGCAGCTATGTCCACCAGTGGAGGCTCCAAAACCCAAATGAAGTGAGTTCTCCAACTTCTTTGCAGCTTTTCTGGATTCTATAACCTCCCTGGACTGTGAATGTGTTGCTATTGGCCTGTCCTGACTTTCTGGGGGACAGGAGAGGAGCATGGGGAACCACAGGGCACCTCCCTCAAAGTCACCCACATGGGGTAGGGTTCCCGTGCTAACTAACACCTACTCGCTTGGTCAGCACGTCTTCAGGATGAGGAGCCCAGCCCCTGGGAATGGGGACACGAGGACAGGTGAGCAGCACAGGGCGTGCTCACCGTGTCCTCAGCCCCTCCCAGCTCACCTCGCTCCTGCGCTTGTAGCATCTGCTGCTCGAGGGAGCTATTCCTGGTTTCCTTGCAGAGTGGGCTGTCTTCTGACCTATTTCCACTCGTGTCCCTCACCGCATCTCTCGCCCTGAGTCTCCCCATGAACGGTGTCTCTGGCCATCCCTCCTCTCCACCTCACTGCCCAAGCCGCCTCATGTCTTCTGTGGGACATTGTAGTAGCCTCCTCACTGGACTTACTGAATCCCACCTGACCCCCTCAAATTTATTTTCCTCTGCTGTAGCCAGAGCCATCTTTCCTTCCCCAAATACTTTATTATAAAAATTTTTTAAACATAGAGGAAAGTTATTTTTTACAGAGAACACTATA
The DNA here is from genome assembly GCF_000696425.1 of Galeopterus variegatus. Classification (NCBI taxonomy): domain Eukaryota; kingdom Metazoa; phylum Chordata; class Mammalia; order Dermoptera; family Cynocephalidae; genus Galeopterus; species Galeopterus variegatus. The sequence goes on along the minus strand of NW_007729264.1, from coordinate 129,499 downwards.
TTCATCACCTGAATCCTACCATTACCATTTTACTGTACTTGCTTTATTACATGTCTGTGCATCCCTCCATCTTATTTGTTCGATGCATTTCAAAGTAAGTTGCAGATGTCGGTGCCCTCCTGCTAAGTACTTCAGCACGCATATCATTGCCTAGAGTCCAGTATTTGTTTCCAGTTGGGCTTTCTGCTCAAAGGAGGCCAACGAGCAACTTTCTTTGGTCATCCACCATCCAGGTGCATACGACACCAGCCACCTCTGCCACACTGCTCAAGTTCAACTGCAGGAAATCAAAGTCATCCAACTGATGAGCTCCAGTGAGGCAGTGGGTGCCACTTCTAACTTGGCCCCCAAGATCGGCACCCTGGTTCTGTCTCCAGAAAAGGATGGTGGTGACATCACCAAGGTAAATGGGGACTGGAGGGGTTTAAGGATTATAGTGAAATTCATCATTCAAAACATTCATGTGCAGATTGAAGTGATACCTTCTGCCTCTGCCTTGATCATCAGAACTATCAAAGGATCACCCAGAGACAGAAAGGAGCAGAAAAACATTAAGCAGAGTGGGAATATCACTTTTGATGAGATTATCAATATTGCCTGACAGAGGTGGCACTAATCTTTAGCCAGAGAACTCTCTGGAGCCATTAAAGAGGTATGGGGGACTGTCCATTCTGTGGGCTGCAATGTCCATGGCCGCCACTCTTATGACATCATAGATGACATCCACAGTAGTGCAGTGGAACTCCCAGCTAGTTAGGAACTACAAAGGAAAATATTTCAACATGCAATGAAAAGCACAGATCTTAACTGACCATTTGCAGAGTTTTGACAAATGCACACACCTGTGTAACCCAAATCCCCATCAACATTCAGAATTTCATTATCATTCCAGAACATTCTCTTAAGCCCTTTCCCAGCCAATCCCCCTGAGCTCCCATGGCAGGGGTGGGGTTCTGATTTTTTTCCACCATAGATTATTTTTTTCTGTCCTAGGACTTCATATAATGGAACACACAGTATGTTGTCTTTTGTGGCTCTCTTCTTTCACTCAGCGTAATGTTTTTGATTCGTCTGTATAGTTGCAGCTGCTGGCAGTTCATTCCTTTTCATAGATGCACAGTGTTCTATCATATGAATATACCACAGTGTGTTTATTCATTTTCCTTCCTATTAATGAACACCTGGGCTGTTTCCAGTTTGGGGCTCTTATGAATACAGTTTCTATGAACATTTTGTACAAGTCTTTTTGTGACTGTATGTTTTCATTTCTCTTGGAGTGGAGTTGCTGGGTCATAGGGTAGGTGCATGATTAGTTTTAGTTAAGAAACTGCCAGGACTTTTTCCAAAGTGGTTGTACCATTTTACACTTCCACCTGCCATAGGCGAGAGTTCTGGTTGCTCCACTGCCTCACCAACATTTGGTGTTGTCAGTCTTTTTAATTTCAGTGTTTCTGGTGAATGTGTTCATTTTTTTTTTTTGCTTTTACATGAGCTGGGTTTTCAGTCTGGAATGCTCTCCTGTCCTTGTCATCTGGTAATGTTTCAGTTGTCTTTTTTAGACTCACCTGAAGTGTCACCTCCTCCAGGAAGCCTTCCTGGACATCTCACCCAGAGGAAGTCATTCCCTCCTTAGTGCCATGGGTATACTTTCCAGCTAGTTCTCCTGCAGCTGTGATCACTCTGTTCTGAAACTGTCTCACCTGCTGGATTGTGGACTCCATGAGGAATACAGCCATTGGATTCACCCCTGTATCTGCAGCACCCAGCGTGTAGCCTGCACGTGGGAGGAGCTCAGTATGTTTTAATAGCATAGGCAGTGACAACTGTGTTAGCTGCCAGGATTGGCTGCATGCTCACATGTGCTGGGCCCTGTGTGAAGCACTTCAACGCCCCCATTTAATCCTCACCACAATCCCATGAGGAAGAGCTATTACCATCCCTGTAACAGAGATGAGGAAACTGAGGCCCAGAGAGGTGAAGAGGCTTGCTCTGAGGAATAGCCAACACGTGTCAATGCTAGATGTGTTCTGGATCTTCTTACCATTCAGGCGTCTGCTCAGGTGGCCCCATTTTATGGACTTCATAGCCCCCATCATAGCCTGCACTGATCTTATTTACTTATTTGCTTATGTGCTTATTGTTTGCTTCTCCTGTCCCTGCCCTGGACAGTAAGGTCACAAGAACTTCAACTCCTATCCACTCTGTCGCCCAGCACATTGCCATGCTGTGTGGCACACAGCAGGGGCTCAGGAAGTGCTGGCTGAAAGTGGAGCAATGGACCTGCCCTTGCACCCTTTTAAAAAATTTTTAAGAAAAATAGGTATGAAAATGGTACATAGGTACACTGAAAGATTTGTGTCCTTCATTGTATATAAATTTTACCTTAAAGTTAAAAACCACAAACAAATGTTAAACTCTAGTTAGTGAAGTGTGTCCTGAAGTATTTAGAGATAAATTGAACTGCCATCTGCAATTTACTTGAAATGCATCAAAAAATAAGATGGCTGGATGGAAAGATGGTTGGATAGATAAGCAGATCTGTGATAAGGCAAGCATAGCAAACTTTTAGTTATAGAATCAAGGTGGTAGGTATGTGGGTGCTTATGATATAATCACTTCAAGTTTTCTGTATGCATGGATATTTTTATAATAAAAACTAGCACACACTCAAACTAGCACATAGTAGATACTTAATGAATGTTTCCCCGCTGTGGGCGAATGGAGAATAGAGCAGGAGCTTCAAATGCAAATGCCTTTAGAGTAAGTTGGCAAGGCAAAATATGGGAAGCAGTTATATTTGACTTTCAGATAAATGATCAAACAATTTTTTAGTGTGTCCCATGCAATATTTGGGACAGACTTACACCAGAAATTATTTGTTGTTTATCTTAAATGCAAATTTGACTGGGTGTTCTATATTTTTATTGGTAAATCTGATAGCTCTAATTTAGGGGCCAAGCAGTTAATAATGTAAGACAACTTGGTGTACAGGTTGGGAAAAATGGTGAAAGCATTTACAATTAGTGCCCAGTTGGAGAATAATCAGCATTTAAAGTAAAATAAATAAAAATTTTTTTTTTCCTTTTTGTCTTTTTTCGTGTCCGGCAATGGATCGCAACCCTCAGCCCATACCGGACCGGGACCGGCAACGGGATCGCAAACCTCGGTGCCGCGCCCGCACCTCGCTCAGCCAGTGAGCGGGAACCGGTCTGTATGTGGGATCCGAACCCTCGGCGGGAGCGCCGCTGTGCTCCCAAGCGGCGCACTGCTACAGTGCTCCACCGGGCCGGCCCAAAATAAATAAATTTTTAAAAAATATCAGATTTGTCTGGAGCTCCTGAGATTTCAATCTGTGGCAGATAGCCTGAGCTCTCGAGACTGACTGCTGGGATTAGAATCCTGGATTCACTGTTCACAAGATCAGTGACTTTGGCCGTTAGAGTCCCCATCTGTGAAGAATGGACGAGATCCTCAAAGGACTTAGTAAAGTGCTGGGCCCAGTTACCGCTACATAAACGATAGTGTGTATCCCAGGATGGCAGCTCAGAAGCATATGCGCAGCAGCTCCCTCTAGTGGTAACAAGGCATACAGAGTGAGTGCTGGTGTGAGGTCAGGAGCCTGGAGATCTTGGCTTCAGGAAATCCAGTATGGTCCCCACGCTCCTTGGATTCTAGTCACTCACATATCACCTCCACAACTTTTGTGCCACATACTAGCCACCATTACCTTTATTTGCTTACTACTTTCTTTTAAATTATCTCCCTATTTTTAGTTAAATCTATTATAACAAGAAAATTTCCATCGCTCTTTTAAGTTAAAGGCTCCAGCACTGACTTCCTGAAATGGAAGGTAACCACAAAGTAGATACAAGTGAAAGAAGAAAATGTTATTGAGTTTTCCTGGATAACATGGTGAGAAGAAGAATTGGAGTCCAGCTCTCTCAACCTATCTCCCTCTTAAAAGAAAGGTGGCAGCAGCCGTGCCCAAAGTGTTCAAGACAGGCTAGCTCCCAGCTGAGGCTTTCTCCCTGCTGCAAACAGAGGAAGGGAGAAAGAGTTATAAAGGGAACAAAAACATTTCCCCTTCGTGATTCAAAGTAATTTCACGCTGTGTTTGGGCACCACCTGCAGCCACTCACACCTGCCCACACTGGAGGAGACACTGACAGATCACAGAGATGTTGGAACTGTATTCCCCCTCTTCCACTTCCACTAGGGTATTTCTGCTCTTATCCGGTTTGAATGGAGTGGGAAGAAAAAATTGCCATTAAATATACAATCAAGACAACAACAATATAAAATGAAAACACTGGACTGCAGCTATTTTCACCTTTGAGGGAGGTTGGAGGATTTATCTAAGGAGAAAAAGCTAATTTGCTTAGGAAAGTGTGCTCCTGGATCATTGGCCATTGAAGGCAATGCCCAGGGCAATATTTGGAATGGAAATGGGTATAGTGGTTTTAAGACATGCCCACAAATTCTTTGATGCCCTCTCTTTAAGAGAGGGAGCCTAATTCTTTTCTTTTGGGGTGTGGGGTGGATTTAGTGACTCGCTTCTAGAGAATAGAGTATGGCAGAAAGTGATGGTGTGTGACTTCTTCTTCTTTTTTTTTTTTTTAAAAGATGACCGGTAAGGGGATCTTAACCCTTGACTTGGTGTTGTCAGCACCACGCTCAGCCAGTGAGCGAACCGGCCATCCCTATGTCGGATCCGAACCCGGGGCCTTGGTGTTATCAGCACCACACTCTACCGAGTGAGCCACGGGCTGGCCCAGTGTGTGACTTCTGAGACTAGGTCATACAAAGGTACTGAAGCTTCATCTTGTCTCTCTCTCTTAGCTCACTTGCTCTGGAGGAAGCCAGCTCCATGTCGTAAGGACACTCAAGCAGCCCAGTGTAGAGATCCAGGTGGCCAGGAACTGAGAGGCCTCCAGCCAACAGCATGCATGTGAGCCAGCTTGGATTTTCTAGCCCCACTCAAGCCTTTGGATGATGCAGCTCTGGAAAACATCTGACTGCAGCCTCATGAGAGACCTTGAGCCAGAACCAGCTAAGTTGTTTCTATGTTCTTGACCCACAGACTGTGAGATAATACATGTTTGTTGTTTTAAGTCATGAAGTTTTGGGATACTTTGTTATGTAGTCATAGGTAACTAATACAAGGGAGAAACTAAGGGACTTAAGTTTAGCCCCAGTGTGAGTAAAATGGTGTTCTTCTTGGGGAGGGAATTTTCATCTGAAACAAATAAGCCAATTGGTTTTGATACATCTCATGTGTATATATATATATATATTTATATATATATCTTTTGAGAAGCTCTGGGGCCCTTGGAACCTCTCAAAGTGAGTTCAAGTCCGAGGTTTTAGAATTTAGTTTTGGGAAATTAGTCGAATAACAAAGGCTTAAAACACTCACAAATCATTAGAAAAATAAAACCAAAGTGACAAAGGATTTCAAAGGCAGAGAGCACAAGAAATTATTATGATAAAACATGAAATAAATTTCCTAGGCCAGTTATCTAAAAGATAAAGAAAACCTCTTACAATTTTCTATTAAGAGCAGTTAAGTGCTTTTAGGAAATCTGGTTTTTCCAATGTAGGAGAGCAAACTTTAACTCTGTATAGAATTTTTTTTTTTCTTTTTGGACCGATAAGGGGAATGTAACCCTTGACTCGGTGTCATCCTCACCACACTCAGCCAGTGAGCGCACCAGCCATCCCTACATAGGATCCGAACCCGCGGCCTCGGTGCTACCAGCACCACACTCTCCCGAGTGAGCCATGGGGCCGGCCCTGTATAGAATATTTTTGATATTAATTTTTAGAAAAACTTACACATAATTTGATTTCAAATCCAGTCAGTCCTTTTACTGTAAAACCTTTTTTTTTTTTTTTCCTTTTTGTCTTTTTCGTGTCCGGCAACGGGATTGCAACCCTCGGTGTCACGCCCGCACCTCGCTCAGCCAGTGAGCGGGAACCGGTCTGTATGTGGGATCCGAACCCTCGGCGGGAGCGCCACCACGCTCCCAAGCGGCGCACTGTAGCAGTGCGCCACCGGGCCGGCCCATTTTTAGAAAAACTCACACATAATTTGCTTTCAAATCCAGTCAATCCTACTACTGTAAAACCTTTTTAACAAACTTATCCACACAAACCATTATCATGACTTACTCAGACATTCAATGACATACTTTAGAGTTTTTATTTTGTCCTATACTTTTTACTTTTTAAAATAGCCAGTTATTTCACTCTAGGGCAAGAATACATTGTACCAGATACCTTTTCACATAAAAATATTTTCTTTCCCTTAGCCTTTCTAACCACAACTACATTTTTACATCCATAGCTTTTTTTATATCACCTCTTTTTTACATACTTGTTTTTTCTCTATTGATGTTAAATTGGCCTCATTTGTCTAAAAATTATAGAAAGGTTTTTCTGGTTTTGGCTGGGTTCACAACTTAAAAACCTCTAGCAAAGACAAATGTAATCTTGTTTGATTAGTAAACCACGGCAAAAATGTGTGCTGATAAGGACATTTTTATACATATAGATTAGTAAATGGGGGTCCATGAATCAGAACAGATTACACAAAGCCCAGTTTGAGCCTCAGCTATTTCTACCAAACAGATATTTATGGTTTCTCAGCCAAAAATTTGGTGTATTAAGTAGTTCCAAAGGTCTCTAGCAAAGGTTAAAGTTACGAAGCAGCAATCTTGAATCTCCATGAGTTATGGAAAATATCTTCTATTTATTGTTTACCTTTTATAGTTTACATGAAAATTTAAAGAAGGACCAGTGTACTGTCAATATTACAGTTAATTTTGACCAATCAAGATTATTAAACTTAGGAAGTAAGGAATTTTGAATTGTTTTATATTAATATCTGTAGATAAAAAAACCCATTTCTAATTTCTGAAGAGACATGTTTTTAATTTTAACAGATCTAAATATACTTAGTTTTTTTGTATAAAATGAACATTTTTGTATTTATCAATATAACACGACTTTAAGATTTTAAATTACTGAGAAGAAATTTTGAAACTATAGTGATCTCATTTATAAGCATTTAACCCAATCACATTTGTTTAATTTACTTATGTCAGGCTATACCCTTATCAACCAATATTAACTAGGGCCTTTGAGATATTGGGCATAGGTCCCCTTTCACTAGCCATCCTGGGTCCCAAGTACCCATGTGGCATTTAGGGCCATGTGCAATCCAGAGAAATGATGTGGAGCTCAAGGCAGAGGGCAGCATTCACAAAGATAATGTCTAAAAGATATTGTTTCTCCCAGCATGGCCAGGAGGCAGAGCTGAGATAAGGAGGAGACGTATTGGGTTTTGTCCTGCAGCTGATGGCCCTTACTGTGGACGCATTATGTCCTCTGATCTCACCATGTCCCTCTGTTTAGTGTCCAGAATTTAGAGGCTGAAAACCAAAAAGACAAGCTAACAACAAGACATATACAAGGCTTTGGGAGAAGCCCAGAAGCCAGTTCTCTTACAGCTTTTAGTCCTTAAAGAAATTAAACAAACATTAAACATACCACAAAATGTGTTGACCTAAAGACAAATTTAGGCAAAAGGTTAAAATCAAATTTTGAAAATATATTTATTTTATCAAAACTTTAGAAAATTAAAGTCACATGAACTTGAAAATTATACTTATTTATTTAATGAGTGTGCATTAATTATAAGCCAACTTGGTACCATGCAGACAATACAAACACATATAGACGTGAACATGTAGACATAACATACATTTACATACATATATTTGTAGACATAAACAGAAACAATAAGGATTTTATAGGTTTTGTTTAAAATAAAGAGATAGATAAAATAGAAAACTCACTAGTTTAAAAGGACAGTCAAATTTAAATTGTGTTTCTAAAAAATGCCAAAACTTATCTGTGAGGCCTTACCCTGTTTTAGAGAAAGTAAGGTAACAAAAACAGGTAGATTTTAGTCTTTTTTTTGTTTCTCAAATGGGTTACTGAGCTTAAGGGCTGAGCTATTAATCAGATAGAGATGAAGCCATTTGACTTTTGGGGTTTCCAGAGAAAGGCAGCAGACCCAAAAGGAGGTCTAGTTGGCACCAGGGCTGCATTTCTTAGGAAGCCTCAGAGTCCCTGGCGAAGAAGAGAAGCACATGCAGTTAAGAAAAGAAAACATGCACAAACAAAACCAACATTGCAAAGAAATATTAACTTCTTTTACTTTAGTATGTCCAATTTAAAGTTTTTTCAGTTACTGGCAAAGATTAAGTTTTATCCTTTTTTGGTGACATAAGCATGTCTTTTTTTTTTTCCTTTTTGTCTTTTTTCGTGACCGGTAACGGATCGCAACCCTCGGTGTCGCGCCCGCACTACGCTCAACCAGTGAGCGGACCGGTCTCTACATGGGATTCGAACCCTCGGCGGGAGCGCCGCCACACTCGCAAGCGCCGCACTCTACCGAGTGCACCACCAGGCTGGCTCTATGTCTTTGTTTTTTGTTAAGGTTTAGAATAGGTCTCAGAGTGACTTGACATAGAGTCCAAACTGTTAGATGGGATGCCTTGATGAGACCCATAGTATTTTTTAACCAGTGACTAATTTATTCCCAAATTTTTATGTCAAGCCTCCATTCCTTGGGGTACCAAGGACATGGTTGTCTAATAGCCAGTAACAGTTTTACAAGCTGCTGTTCAGTTACTTTACAGTGGCTGCTTTAAGGAGACATTGGAGTTGTAATTTATGTTGAGTCTCCCCTTTCGTTAAAGAATTTTCCATATTTTAAAAGTGAAAGAAAAAGAAAAAAACCTTCGGGTTGAAAGCTAGCTTGACCTGCCACAGGCGTGCAACACTAATGGAGAGCCACCTGTGATTCCCTTACCGGGATGAGTATTCCCTTACTGGGATGTACAAATATAAATGTAGGGTGTCCTTTACTTTCCAAGGCTTGGCAGGTCAGCCTCTGATCTATGGAGTAAGAATTCCTCACATGGGGCACCATTTGTCACCTCTCCCAGGGTGATGGAGATGCAAAGGATTACTCAAAGCCCATTTCTTCCAAGCAGTGAGAGGTCCCAAAGGGGTTAATTTCCAGGAACCCTCAAGAGAGAAGCATTCATGGGAAAAATAACCCAGAACTAGGGTTTTCTCTCAGTATTTATTCTCCAGGCCATAAAGTTACAGAAAAGGAACATAGGTGGTTACAAAAAGAAAAGTAAAATAATTGTCATGGCAACAATCATTAGGTTTAGCTGCACCAAGGACATCTGCCCTTAGAGTCAGCAATTTTGCTGTGTTGCAATTCTTTATCTACAACAGAGACTTAAGCCTGGGGAAAGTTTTCTGTCTTTCACAAGCTTAACATTTCTATGTGAAATTCTAAAAAGGTAGGCCCTATGAAATACATTTGCTTTATAAATGTTAGTATACTCCACAGTTCTGTATGCATTTGATCCTGACTGATGCTGATACTGATTCACTCTTGTGTTCCACTTCTTCTGCATCCTGGTTGATCTGCTCTGGAATCAACAGTTCTTTCTAGAGAGATTTTGAAGCTAACTCAGGGCAGCAACATTTCTTGAGCACCTACCATGCATCAGGTCTTGTGTGTACTATTTTGTATTTACTATAATGCTGTATGTGATACCATTATACCCCCCTTTTTTTGCAATGATGAAATGAGGCTCAAATAATTTGCTTGAGATGCTAATCAAGGAAATAGTTGCCATGAATGATGATAATAACTTATGTTTCTTTAGCTCTGATTATGTGTCAGGTAGTAGGATGGGCACATGTTTTATATCCATTAGCTGATTTAATCCCCACAAAACCCCTCTGAGATGAGTTCTGTAACTATACCCATTTTGCAAATGAGGAGACCAGAGCTCAGGGAGGGAGAATGGATGGCCAGTAGAATGCGATGGAAGTGATGCATGCCGCTTATTGGCCTGGCTCTTAGTGACATCCTGCAAACCTGCCAGACCCCATTGCCCTGTCGAGGTGACCAAGGAGATCGTGCATTCCAGATGGTATAGCTCCCAGTGGAAAATGAAATGAAAGTGTGAGTCAAGGATCAAACTTTCTTGTGTTACACCACTGAGGTTTCAGGGCTCCTTTGTTACCGCAGCACAGCCTTGCTCTGTTCTAATACAGTGAGCATTTAGATTCTGGTTTTAAATTTAATTTTATTGATTTTTAAAATTGAGTTTGATATAGTTTTGCTTAACAAATAATGATGCAATTTCTGATGTAATTTAATGATGTAATTTCTCTTAATGATTCCAGCTTTTTAAAAGTGAGCAAATTCTGAGATGTTACTGTTGAGGATAACTAGTAAAAAAAAAAAAAAAGGAAAGGAGAATTTGGGAATAGAAAAGAGAAGGAAAGCAGGTAGCAGAGAAAGTGCTGAAGTTATGATGATGAAGATGTGGGAGAGAAGAAGGGGTCTGAGAGACAACAGAGCCAGGCCCCTGTGAGTAAGGTGGTGAGGGGCGAGAGAGACAAAATAAGTCAAATTGTTGAAGTTTGAAATTAATGATCAGAGACATGATGCATGTTGTAAGGGCAAGAATTCATACACATTTCCTTCTCCCCATTGGCTGACATTTAAGGTAGGTGAGGCTTTGAATGGCTGGTCACTGTTAATGATCTGCCTTCCTCCTTTGCTCCTGAGAACACCCCTGCTAGGGAAGACCCTGGGCTTAATGGGGTCTGCTCCTGCCTCCTTGTGGTCCAGAATGTTCATAGTTATGGTGAGACCTCAGTCTTCACTCCATCTTCAACTTCAGCTCACTGAAAATTTTGATATTTGCCATGGCTGTCCCATGGAATCCTCAGTGGCTTCTGTGGAATATGAAAGGAACTACCACTGGACAAGATGTGGGGGAAGGGGAAGGGATGTGAACAAATTTATCTAGAGACAAGATGGAGTTTAGTAGAGCCAGATGGCCTGGATTGGAATCCCAGCTCCACATATACCAGCTATGTGTCCTTGGGCAAAAGATGCTTTTCTCTGTGTCCAGGCTTGACCTCTGTGAAATGAGCCAGTGTTGAGAGGTTGCTCGCACAGAGGAATCCAAGACCAACATTGGTATTATAGCTCTTTTTGGTGTTACAGCTCCTTTTGGTGTTACAGCACTTTATTGCCTGCAAGCAAGGAGAGCATGAGCATCAGGCTAGTGTCTCCTGAATGAAGGAAACAGGAAGCCTTATATAGTCAAACCCTCCCACCCAAGTTCTCATTTAGGTCTTCTTATGCAAATGAGGGATGCAAGTCTGTTAATTCGGATTGGTTGGCTATGAGACATAGCTTATTGGTCAGTTCTGGAGCCAAATTTGCATTCGGCCCTTAGGGTGGTGCAAAACTGCTGTTACCTTTCATTAGCACACGGGTGCAGGAAGCAAGCTAGGTTACAGAAGCTAAGGTTCGTGATTAGGACAGCCAAGCAAAATATTTCTGAAACGGTTTCTCCAGTGGAAGGGGGCAGGTTTAACAATCAGAAAATATTCAGGGTTCCCTGCTTCACCAATAACAATAAAACCCTCAAGGATTGTTGGGAGGATTAATCAAATCTATCTATCTAAGAATGCTTAGAGCACAGTCTGTCACAGAGTTGGGGCTCAATGCAAATCTGCTGTTGTTTTTCTTCCTGTCTCTCCTTGCAATGCCTGCAGTGGGGTGTGGGAACATGTTGGGGAGCAGAGTGGGGTGTGGGATGGGGAAGCTGATTAGGAATGAGTGACAGCTCCTCTGATCTCCCTCCTGCAGGTTCAGCTGCCTGGCTCTTGTCCCAGCTCCACCTTCCCCCCTGGGTGGCTTTGGGGATCTTACTCATTATCTCTGTGCCTCTGCAAAGGGAGGTGAGTAATACTAGTATCTACCACGAAGGGTTGTTTTGAGGATTAAGTAAGTGATTCAAGTAAAGCTGTGATAGCTTGAAAGACCATGAACCAGAACTTCCCCCTGGGCCTTCCTGAATTTCTAACTCACAGAAACCGTGGAGCATCATAAAATGGGAATTGTGGATTTGAGCCACTCAATTTTGGGGCAATAGTAACTAGAACAGGAACATGAGAGAACCCCTCAGACTATTTTGCAACAGAGAGCAGGGGCAAGACCAAATGTGCACCATTGTCCATTCCAAGTGAGCACCACTTGATTCTGAGCTCATTACCTGATGAATATTGACAAGAACACATTTTCTAGATAAAGAGCTATGTACCAAGCACTAGAGGCTGCATTCAACTGTTCTAGTAAAGATACTACAACCGTGAGGGTACTTGGTTAAATGTCTGGTAGTCTCCCATCATCTGCCATAATCCATCTGGTTTGCAGATTGGAGAGTTGAAATAGATGGAATGAATTAAGCCCAATCCACTCTGTATTTCCTACTAATGAAAAAAACAAAAACAAAAAACCCTGGACACAGAGCATAAGGTAGCTCTCTGGGGATTCTGAAAATAAATGGTGGCAGGTGGATTGGGGAAGAAAGTCATAACTTGAAGTATGAATGATCCAATAGATGAGTTTCCTGAGTTTTTATTCCTTCTATATCTTTCAGTCTGGACTCAAAGGCAATATGAATCTTGGAACTATGTATAAGTGTTGAATAGAAAGAGCTCTAAGAGAAGTTCCCTTTCTGATCCAAGGAGTAGGAAGGAGGGTCTCTGTGAGATAAAGATAGTGAAGGAAATCACTTGTTGGTGTTTTTTTCCTTCTCCAGGAAAAGTACACTCCTGAAGTTTCAACTCTGTGGTGGCATTGGCGGCAGTGGTGGTTGGAAAGGCATCTAAAACTCTGGAGGAAGGAAATACGCTTCTTTTTACCAGAGAAAATATATTTGAAGGGTGTGGGTAGAATCTTCATTGTTGTTGTTTTCTCTCTGTATCATCCAACCACTTGATCTGGTAGCAAATCCAGTCTCAGGAAATGCAGAGAGAACAAAGCTCTGGCTTTCCAGCCAGAATGCCAGAATATCATAAAGGGGTCTCCTAAAAGTGAGTATGGGGAGATCGTATAGGGGAGAGAACCTAAAAGAAGGAATCTCATAAAGTTGTGTGTAGACTCCTGGTCTCATTCTTGACATGCACATATATAAAAAGCTTTGAAAATGGAACTATAGTTGGGCCGGCCCGGTGGTGCACTGGATAGTGCGCCGCTTGGGAAGCGCGGTGGCGCTCCCGCCCGAGGGTTCGGATCCCACATACAGACCAGTTCCCGCTCACTGGCTGAGCGAGGTGCGGGAGCAGCATCGAGGGTTGCGATCCCGTTGCCGGTCCCCGGTCCGGTACGGGGGCAACACTGAGGGTTGCGATCCGTTGCCGGACACGGAAAAAGACAAAAGAAAAAAAAAGAAAAAAAAAAAAAAAAGAAAATGGAACTATAGGGTAGATTACCACCCAGGTCTCAGACAGGCCCTTGCCTTGCACACATGTGAGACCGATGCAAATAGCACTGCCAACGCTTTGAAAACTGAACTGATATTAGAAACATAGCTCACAGAAGGCAGGTTGAACTTGAATCCTGATTCTAACTGGGTCAGCTTCATACTGAAACAAACACCTCCCCAACCTACAACATTCTTCATAGGATTTAAACAAGACCCACAGTCTCATAAAATAATATTTAAAATGTTTAGTATACAATCCAAAATTACTTGAAATATGATGAGCCAGGAATGTCTGACAAGTTCTCAAGTGAAAAGACAATGTGAAGAATGCCACTGGTATTTTGATATAGATTTTAATAAATCTGTAGATTGCTTTGGGTAGTATGGCCATTTTAACAATATTAATTCTTCCAATTCATGAACATGGGATATATTTTCATTTATTTGTGAATTTCTTTCTTCAAAATTGTATACTTTTCAGTATAGAGATCTGTCACCTTTTGGGTTAAGTTTATTCCTAGGTATCTTTTTTTTTTTTGTAGTTATTGTGAAAGGAATTGTTTTCTTGATCTCTTTTTCAGATAGTTTGCTATCAGTGTATAGCAACACTATTGATTCTGTGTCTTGTAACTTTACTGAATTTGTTTATCAGTTCTAAAATTTTTTTGGTGAGGTATTTAGGGTTTTCTATATGTAAGGTCATGTCATCTGCAAACAGGGATAGTTCGACTTCCTCCTTTCCAACTTGGGTACCTTTTATTCCAGTACTATATTGAATAGATGTGGTGAAAATGGGCAAACTTGTCTTGTTGCTGGTCTAAGAGAAAAAGGCTTCAGCTTTTCCTAATTTGTTTAGAGTTTTTATCATGAAGAGATGTTGAATTTTGTCAAATGCCTTTTCTGCATCAATTGGAATGCTCATATGGTTTTTGTCTTTCTTTCTGCAAATGTGGTGTGTCACATTTATTGATTTCTGTATGTTAAACCATTTTTGCATCCCTGGGATAAATCTCACTTGATCAGAGTAAATGATTTTCTTAATGTGCTCTTGGATTTCATTTGCTAGTATTTTGTTGAGAAGTTTTGCATCTATGTTCATCAGGGTTACTGGCCTGTGGTTTTTTTGTTGTTTTGTTTTTGTCTGGTTTTGGAATCAAGGTAATACTGGCCACATAAAATGAGTTTGGAGGTATATTTGCTTTATACCTCTGGGTGCTCTGGTGTTGGGTGCATATGCATTAACGAGTTTTATATTCTATTGTTAAATTGATCCCTACATCATTATATAATGACCTTTTTTTTCTCTTTTTAAAGTTTTTGACTTAGGTATTACTATTCCTGCTTGCTTTTGGTTTTTGTTTGCATGGGATATCTTTTTCCATTCTTTACTTACAGTCTGTGTTTGTCTTTAATGGTTAGATGAGTCTCTTATAGGCAGCATATCACTGGGTCTTTTGTATTCTTTTATACATTCAGCCACTCTATATCTTTAATTGGAGAGTTTAATCCATTTACATTTAAGGTTATTGATATGTAAGAACTTACTGTTGACATTTTGTTAATTGTTTTATAGTTGTTTTGTAGATTCTTTGTTCATTTCTTCCTTTCTTGTCGTTTACATCTGTTGATTGGTGGTTTTCTGTGGTGCTAATTTTTTTTTTTTTTTTTTTTTAACTGACTGGCAACGGGATCGCAACCCTCGGTGTTGCGCCCGCACCACGCTCAGCCAGTGAGCGGGAACTGGTCTCCACATGGGATCTGAACCCTCGGCGGGAGCGCCGCTGCGCTCCCAAGTGGTGCACTCTCCAGTGCGCCAACAGGCCGGCCCTGTGGTGCTAAGTTTTGATTTTGTTTTCTTTTTCATTTGTGCATCTGCTGTAATCTCTTTCTTTGTGGTTATCATGGAGCTAACATGAAGAGTCTTGTAATTTTAATGGACTATTTTAAGTAGATAGCAACTTAACTCTGGTTGTATAAAAATACTCCAGACTCCCCCCCATTTATATTATTGTTGTGTTTATTTAATTTTAAATCTATTATGTGTTCCTTAGCCACTAATTGTAGCTGCTGTCATTTTTTTTTACCATTTGGCTTTAAACCTTCATATTAGAAGACTGAAAAATTTACATAGCACTATTACCTCACTGGTGTATTCTGAGTTTGAATTATGAATTGACCTCTGTTGTTGAGTTATGTAGTTTTACATGTTTTCATGATGGTAATTGTCATCTTTTCATTTCCAGTTGTAGTACTCCCTTAAGCATTTCTTGTAAGTACAATCTAATGGTGATGTATTCTCTCAGCTTTTGCTTGTCTGGGAAGGTCTTTCTTTCTCCCTCATTTCTGAAATATAGCTTTCTTAGATAAAGTATTCTTGTCTGACAGTTTTTCTCTAGCACTTTGGATATATTATCCCATTTTCTCCTGGCTTGAAAGGTTTCTGTTGAAAAATCTGCCAATAGCCTAATGTAAATACGCTCATATGTGACTTGATGCTTTTCTCTTGCAGATTTTAGAATTGTCTTTGATTTTTGATGGTTTGATTATAATGTGCCTTGGAGAGGATGTTTTGGGTTGAGTCCAACTGAGGCCCTTTGAGTTTCCTGAATCTGAATCTTCATATCTCTTCCAATACTTGGAAAGTTTTCAGCTATTACTTTATTAAATAAGGTTTCTGTGCCATTCCTCCTCTCTTTTCCCACTGGAATACCTATTATTGGAACATTTGTTCACTTAATGGTATACCATACATCCTGTAGGCTTTCTTTATTCTTTTTTATTCTTATTTCTTTTTCATCACTCTGACTGGGTTGTTTCAAAAGACCCATCTTCAAGCTTAAGAATTCTTTCTTCTGCTTGGTCTAGTTTGTTGTTGGACTTCAATTTTATTTTTTATTTCATTTATTGAATTTTTCAGATCCATGATTTCTGTTCAATTTTTTAATGATATCTATACCTTTGTTAAATTTCTACAGATCATGAATTGTTTTCCTTGATTTCATTGAATTGTTTGTCTGTCTTTTCTTGTATCTCATTGACTTTCCTTAAGACTGTTATTTGGAATTTCTCTATAGGCACTTTGTAACTGTTTTTTTCTTTGGCATCTGTTACTGCAGACTAATTGGGGCATCATGTTTTCTTGCTTTTCCATGTTTCCTATGACCCTACATTGATATCTGTACACCTAGTGGAGTGGGTGCTTTCCCCAATTTTATGTAGTAGATTACATTCTCCTATAGGTAGATCCTAAGGTGTTTGGGTATGGTGCATTGGCTTTGGTTTTGGGTGGACTTAGTAGCATAGTCTCTGTGCAGTTTCTTTGGCTCTAATCTCCTAATAATGTATGCAAATGTCTCAATTGCCTGGACTGCAGGAGAATGTGATAGCAATAGCACTGTTTTGCTGAGGGCATGTTGTTGGGCTGGGCATATTTGGATAAAGAGAGCCAATGGTGGTCTCTCTGGGGGCACAGGGCTGCTTCCTGATTGGCTGTCAGGCTAGGCATGGGTACTCAGTTATGAGATTGTCTCTCCCAGGGGGTGGTACTCTGGTGGACCAGCTGTTGGGCTGGAAGCAGGTAGGTCTGGGCAGAGGGGGTCAAGAGGTTCTGTGAAGGCCTGTCAAGGAGGTGGGGTTGATGCCTTGCTAAGAGCTGGCATGCACTAGTATAGTGAGGCCAGGCAGCTCTGTGGAGGCCTGTCAGGGTAAGTGGAGTCACTGCCAATCAACTTTCAAGTGGGGAGAAGGTGTACATGGGTACAGCAAGGCCTGTCAGCTCTGTGAAGGCCATTTATGGAGAAGAGAAGCTCCTGCCAAATCAGCTGTTGAGCCTGGAGTAGGCATATGTGGATGCAGCAGCGCAGTTGAGTTTTGTGGAGGACTGTCAGGGGAGGTAGAGGTGCTGTTTGATACACTGTGGAGCAGAGACCAGGTGTACATGGATGCAGTGGGGTAGGGCAGCTTTGTGGAGGCCTACCAGGTAAGGTGGAGCTGCTGCCAGATGAACTGTCAGGATGGCTGGGGTGCCTGTGGGCTCAGCAGGCCAGTGGGTTGTGCATGGCGGTACATGTGAATTTGGTGGACCAGCAAGCTTATTTGTGACTTCTCCACTGTACAGGTCTGCCTGTTCTCCTAGGGGAGGGGGTTGCTATGTGTGTTCAGATGCTGGGGGTCTCAGTCATTTTGTCTGGCCTAGGCTCCAGGCAACCAGGGTTGTCGTCTTGTAGACACCCATGTGAATGTGGTGGAATAAAGGTGGGGACTCAGGGATGGAGGGTGTCAGTTGCCACTGGCCCTTATGGCAGGACACACTTTAGCAGTGGGTTAGTTTCAAGATGGCATTGTCCCATAGCTTCTTAGGTTGTGGGGGTGGGGGGTTCTCTACCTGGGCTTCTACTCTGAGGCATTGCAGCTGTATGAACTCCTAGCAACTCCTCAAACTGGGTTTGGGGGCTGTGAGTACTGGGGGGCTGTTCTGTAGCAAGAATTGCTGGCATTTGTTGTGGCAGCGGGAAAAGATAGGATTTTCCAGCTTACCCTTTCTCTGTAAAGAGAAGTCCTGTCTGACTCAGAGCTGGTCCCTGCAGGGAGACAGTGTGGCAGAGTCAGGATGCCTCACTCTGCTTTCTATGGCACTATCCCGGGCTTCTGTATTCCACAAGGATTTCATAACTCCCCTGGTGCTCTGCAGTATAGTTCCTCATCACTCCAGTTGAAATATAGGTGTTTATTTGTTGTTTTGGTCCCTTTTTATGGGAGAGCTGAGCTCCAAACAACTCTAGTTAGCCATCTTGCTTGCCACTTTCCAACTGTGTTTTTACACAATAGGGAGCAACAACCAAAAAATGAAGTTAAGAAAACAATTTCATTTACAATAGCATCAAGGAGAATAAAATACTTTGCAATAAATTTAACCAAGGAGTTGCAAGACTTCTACACTGAAAGCAAAATATTGCTGAAGGAAATTTTAAAAGATCTAAGTAAATGGAAAGACATCCTATGTTTATGGATTGGAATAATTAATATTATTAATATGGCAATAATCCTCACATTGATTTATAGATCAAATGCAGTTCTTATCAAAATCCCAGCTGGCTTATCTTCAGAAATGAATAAGCTGATCTTAAAATTCACATAGAAATAAAACAGTCAAAACAACCTTGAGAAAGAACAAAAAGTTGGCGGGTGCACTTTTCAATTTCAAAACTTACTACAAAACTACAGTAATCAAGAGACGGTGGTTCTCCCATGCAAATATAGATCGAGGAATAGAATTTATAGCTCAGAAATAAGCCCTTACACAATTGATTTTCAGCAAAGGTGTCAAGACAATTCAATGGGGGAAAAATAGTCTTTTCGACAAATGATGTTGTAACAACTAGATATTCACATCTAAAAGAAGTTGGACCCATATCTCACACCATACATGAAAATGAACTCAAAATTTACCATAGACCTAAAACTCTAAGAAGAAAATATAGGAGTAAATCTTTGTGATCTTGGATTTGGCATTTTTGCCCCTAGGTATGATACCAAAAGGGCGAGCAACAAAAGAAAAAAAATTGGATTTTGTCAAAATTAAAAATTTTTATGCTTCAAAGAAGGTGAAAAGCAACCCACTGAAGGGGAAAAAGCTTTTGCAAATCACAGATCTGATAAGGGACTTAAATCTAGGATACACAAAGAATATCTACAACAAAACAATAAAAAGACAAATAACCCAATTAAAAAATGGGCTAAGGATTTGAATAGACATTTCTCCAAAGAATATATACAAATGGCCAATAAGCACATGGAAAGATGTTCAACATCATTAGCCATCTGGGAAATGCAAATCAAAACCTCAATGAGATACAACCTCATACCCACCAGGATAGCTAAAATAGAAAAGGCAGATAATAGCAAGTGTTGATAAGGATGTGGAGAAATGGAAAACCTCATACAGTTCTGGTGGGAATGTAAAATGGCACAGCTGCTTTGTAAAATAGACTGGCAAATGAAACATAGCTACTATATAGCCCAGCACATATACCCACCTAAAACATGTAAGCAAATACTAATAGCAGTTCTATTTATAATAGCCAGCATCTAGAAACAGCTCAGGGCCCATCAGCTAATGAATGGATAAATACAACTATACATATATATATATCAATATGATGGAATGTTATTCAGTAATTAGAAGAAATGAAGTAGTGATACATGCTACATCATGGATAAACATTGAAAACATTATGTTAAGTAAAAGAAGCTAGTCACAAAGGACCTCTCTATGGTCCCAAAGCATTGCCCCTTGTTCCTCTAGAGTCCCCCCTCTCATTTGCCTGGCACCTGTTTTTGCTCCAGTACCCAAAGGTGGTCAGATCCTGGTAATTAGAGCATGGTTCAGAGGGTTTAGAGTTTATGTTTTACAGCCTCTGAACACTAGTTGTCTTCTCCTCTAGAGTTTGCAGAGTGCTCTATTGGCTTTTAGCCATGGACATAGCCTTGATAATTGTGCTGAATAGCAGGCCCATTGTCTGTTGTCAACCTACCATCTGTGCTTTCTGATATCTTTCAGGAACTCTATTAATGCTCCTTGGGCAGAATCTATCACCCACACTTTTTTCCAAGAGGACTTACTGAGGTCTGGTGCAAGAGCTGTCATACACATTTTATAGGAAGTTGTGGTATACAGACTCTTTTTAAATTTTTTTTTGTCTTGTCCTTTTTTTGAGACCGGCTGCACTGCGCTCAGCCAGTGAGCGCCCCGGCCATCCCTATATAGGATCCGAACCCGCGGCGGGAGCGCTGCTGCTCTCCCAGCGCCGCACTCTCCCGAGTGCACCATGGGCTCAGCCCAGTATACAGACTCTTAATGTGGTATCCACGACCCCCACCTCCTGGTATTTATACCTTGTGTGATTATCACCCCCCAACCCCCCCTCACCCACTCAGTGTGAATGGAACTTGTGGCTTGCTTCTAACCAATAGGATATGGCAAAGGTGACAGCATGCATTTGATTATGTGTACTGATTATCTGACTACATTATGTAATATGTCGCACCCATCTTGCTAGAGTCACTCTTTCTGCTCTTCTTTGCCATGTTGGGATACCTCTGTTGACAAGGAACTGTGGGCAGTCCCTAGGAACTGAGGGCTGCCTCTGACTGACAGCCAGCATATAACTGAAGCCATCAGTCCTATGGCTGCGAGGAAATGAATTCTGATAACAACCTGAGTGAGCTTGGTAGTGGGTTCTTCCTCCATCAAGCCTCCAGATGAGAACTCTGCCCAATGAGCACCTTGATTATGGCTACATGAGACCCTAAGCAGAGAACCTAGGTGATCCATTCCCACCCTCCTGACCCACAGAAACTGTGAGATAATAAATGCATGCTGTTTTCAGCCACTACGTTTTTGATAACTTGTTACACAGCAGTAGATAGCTGATACAGAAGCACTAGTGTGAGGATCCTGGGATGTCCAGGCTCTCAAGATTGAATTTAGTGGTACAGGTTCACTCTTAATAGGATCTTGGAGATTTGCCTTCTAAATGTTATTCCTTCATGTTCTATAGGGTACCAGAAGTATCCCAGTCCTCAGCTCTTCCTGAATTTGATTGCTGAATTGATTCCTTTATCATTATATAATGTCCTTCTTTGTCTCTTGCTACTGTTTTTGAAATATAGTCTGTACTGTATGATATAATTACAGCTACTCCTGCTTGCTTTTGGCTTCCATTTGCATGGAATATATTTTTCTATTCCTTCACTTTCAGTCTATGTGTGTCTTTAAAGGTTAGTTAAGTTTCCTGTAGGCAGCTTGTAGTTGAACCTTGTTGTTGTTTGGTAAGGTTTGATTCCTTTCTGTTTTTCATTTGTGTATCTGTTTCACCAGTTAGTTTTATATTTTCACATGTTTTCATGATGGTAGTTATTGTTATTTCACTTCCAGATCTAGGACTTTTAAAAGTATTTCCTGTAAGTCCAGTCCAGTATTGATCAATTCCCTCAGTTTTTGGTTATCTGGGAAATTATTTCTCCTTCATTTATCAAGGATACAGTATTCTTGCCTGGCAGCGTTTCTTTCCCCATAACTTTTAATATATCATCCCATTTTCTGCTTGTAAAGTTTCTGCTGGGAAACCTGCTCTTAGTCTAATAGGTATTCCCTTATATGTGACTTGGTACTTTTCTCTTCCTGTTTTTTAAATTCTCTCCTTGTCTTTGACTTCTGACACTTTGGCTACATTGTGCTTCAGAGAGGACCTTTTGGGGTTGGATCTATTTGGGGACCTTTGAGCTTTCTGGGTCTAGATGTCCATATCTCTTCCAGGCTTGGGAAGTTTTTAGCTATTATTTCATTAAATAGGACTTTTCCTCTCTTCTCCTTCTGGAACACTCACAATTCTAATATTTGTTTGCTTAATGGTGTCCCTTAAATTTATTTATTTATTATTTTTTTTTACCAAAACCTACCTCCCTCCCTCCTCCCGCTTCCCCCTCCCTCCCAACAATGTCCTTTCTGTTTGCTTGTTGTATCAACTTCAAGGAATTGTAATTGTTATGTCTTCTTCCCCCCCACTGCCAGTTTTTTGTGTACTTATTTGTTTATTTTTAGCTCCCACAAATAAGTGAGAACATGTGATATTTCTCTTTCTGTGCCTAACTTGTTTCACTTAATATAATTCTCTCTAGGTCCATCCATGTTGCTGCAAATGGCGGTATTTCATTCTTTTTGATAGTAGAGTAGTATTCCATTGTGTAGATATACCACATTTTCTGTATCCACTCATCTGATGATGGACATTTGGGATGGTTCCAACTCTTAGCTATTGTAAATAGTGCTGCAATGAATATTGGAGAACAGGTATACCTTTGACTTGATGAGTTCCATTCCTCTGGGTATATTCCCAGCAGGGGAATGGCTGGGTCATATGGTAGATCTATCTGCAATTGTTTGAGAAACCTCCATACCATTTTCCATAGAGACTGCACCATTTTGCATTTTGCTTAATGGGGTCCCTTAAATTTATAGGCTGTCCTCTAAATTCTTCTTCTTCTTCTTTTTTTCTTTTGTTTGCCTGAGTTATTTCAAAAGACCTGTCTTCAAGTTCAGAAATTCCTTCTTCTGTTTGATTTAGTTCATTGTTGGGGCTCTCAGATATGTTTTTTATTTTACTCAATTAATTCCTCATTTCTAAGATTTCTATTTTATTCTTTTTTATGACACCCATCTCTTTGTTGGATTTCTCATTCAGATTATAAATTGTTTTCCTAATTTCATTGAATTGTCTATCTGTGTTGTCTGTATCCCACTGAGTTTCCCGAAGATCATTAACTTGAATTCATTTTCCAGCAAATCAGCCATTTCTGATTCTTTGGGATCAGTTACTACAGAATTATTGTGTTTCTTTGGTGGTGTCATGTCTTCTTACTTTATTTTGCTTCTTGTTTCCCTGCTTTGGTATCTGTGCATCTGGTGTAACAGTCATTTCTTTGAGTTTTGTAGGGTGACTGATATGGGGAAAGACTTTTACCTGCTCATTTGTCCTAGGGTATTCATTGGGTAGGGTGCATTGGCTTTCTTTTAGGTGTGTGCAGTAGTATAGACTCTGCATTTTCTTCTTCTGTCATCTCTGTTAGCATGTTTATGAGTGCCTCTGTAGCCTAGGCTGGGGAGGGGAGCATTTGTGGTAGAGTGGCATGGCTTTGCTTGGGGTGGACTCACTGGGGCTGATTCACAGGTCAGGTGTGCATGCATGCATGCTGTGTGTCAGCTGGATTAGGGGCTGGGTCACTGGGGATGGAGTCACCAGGCTGGTTCTCAGGCTGGGAGTGTAGGCATGTGACATGTCACTGGCTCTGGGACTGGCATGCTGGAGAAAAGGTCGCCTTGCTGATTCCTTGACTGGGATGTGGACTCACATTGGCTCAATGGCTTGGGGGTGAGCCCACCAGGGGCAGGTCAAGTGGGTTGTTTCTCACTCAAGGTTGTGGGCATACAGTGGTTCAAAGACCCAGGGGTGGGTCTGCTGGGGTAAGTCTGCCAGGATATTTCTCCAAGGTGGGCGTGTGGGTGCATTTTATCATATCCAGCTTGGGGCCAGTCTTCCAGAGGGTAAGTCCACCTGGCTGATCTCTTGCCTGGGCTGTCAGGGCACAGCAGTTCAGCTAGCCTGGGGTTGGTTTCCCAGAAGTGCAGAACCTGAGTTATGGCTACTCCTGGGCCCAGGCTTTGAGTAGCTGTGGTCATGGTGGTGTTGCCACCTGTGTAAGTGCATTGTGTTGATGATGGAGCCTCAAGGCTGGGGAAGCACAGTGGCTACTTGTTCCCATATCAGGGTACACTCCCACAGTGGTTCTGGTTTCAAGATGGTGTTGTACTACATCAGCTTGGGTCATGGGGTGGGGAGTGGGGAGTGCACAATGTGTGTTCTTATTCTGCAGTAATGTAGCTGCATGTATTCTAGGCAGCTTTCCTTACTTGGCTCCAGGCTTGTGAGAGCTTTGGGATTCTCCTGTAGAAGAAATTGTATGTCTCTGCAGTGAAAATGGGTGCTGGTGGGGGCCTTCTGCTTACTTTTTCCCTACAAGAGGAATTCTCTTCTAGCTCTGAGCCAATCCTGGAAGGGGAGATGTTGTGGCAGAGGCACTATGCCTTTTTCCCTTTTCTATGCTGCCAACCTGGGCTTTTGTGCTCCATGGGAATCTCACCAGTCCCTTGCTGCACTCCCACACTCTCTCACAGATGCTCTAGTCAAATTTTAGTTATTTATTAGTTGGTTTGGTCCTTTTTTGTGGAAGGGACAAGCCCCAGGCACTTCTATTCAGCCTTCTTACCAAGATCATTTTGGAGCTTCTATTCTAGTGGGGGAGCACTAATAGTGAAAAAGAAAAAAAAGAAATAAACAGCAATTTCAGGGGGTGCTGATTGATATGAAGATAAAAACAAACAAGATAATGTAAGAAAGAGTGACTTGGGGAGGGAGGAGCCAAATTAAGAGAGGTTAATGTTATGAACTGAATATCCGTGTCCTCCCTCAAATTCATGTTGAAGCCCCAACTCCCAATGTGATGGTATTTGGAAATGAGACGTTTGGGAGGTGATTAGGGTTGGATGAGGTCATGACGGTGGAGCTCTCATCATAGAATTGGTGTCCTTATTAGAAGAGGCACCAGAGAGGTTCCCCCCAACAATGTGCCTGCACTGAGGAAAGGCCATGGGAGCACACAGTGAGAAGGTGGTCATCTGCAAGCCAGGAAGAGAGCCCTCACCAGGAACTGAATGCCTGGCACCTTAATCTTGGCTTTCTAGCCTTCAGAACTGTGAGATATCAGTTTATGTTGTTTAAGCCATACAGTCTATGGCATTTTGTTATGGCAACCTGAGCTTACTAATATAGGTAGTCAGACAGAAGACTCTTTGTGGAGAAGATATTTTATCTGAGACCTGAATGACAAGGCAGAACCAGTCATGCTGAGACCTGGGGGAAGAAATCACAGATGGGGGACAAGCATGCACAAAATCAAGGAGGTAGAAATGAGCTTTCTTTGTTTGAAGCAAAGAAAGGAGAGCAGTGTGGCTGGAGTATGTAGTGGGAGTGTTTGAGATAAAGTCATCTGAGAGTTACAGGAGGCATCTTTGGAATACAGGTATTTGGTGCAGAAAAGGAAGACATTTTCTGTAAGCAAGGATAACATTATTCATTCACGTAATTCATAGAATGATAGCTCCATGACTATTTTTGTTCCAGAAGCTAGGATTACAAAGATAAAACGTATATGACTCCTGCCTTATGAGACTCCCTGCCTAATCACAAAGTAGAAACATAAAACAGGCAATTTCCATAGGTGTTAAAGTGCCCTGGTTGTGGTTCTGTGAAGCTGGGAAGAGAGCCACTAGTTCTGCCAGGAAAGCATTTAGTAGGAATGCACAGAAAAGGCAGCACTTAAACTGGGTCTTCAAGGATGAATAAGAGTTTGTCAAATGGAAAGGAATTCCAGGGAGAAAGTATAGCATGTGCAAAGTACAGAAGTAGGAAAGGATCTGGTGCTTTTGAATTTTGAGAAATAGTTCTGGGTGTGTGGAGCAAAGACGTGAGTGAGATATCCCTCTATGGGAAGTGATAGAGTTTGGATGTATTGTCCCCATCAAAACTCATGTGGAAATTTGATCCTGAATGTGGCAGTGTTGGAAACATTGAGTCATGAGGGCAGATCCCTCATGAATGGATTAATGCTCTCCCTGAGGGAGGGGGAATTAATGAGTGAGTTCTCGCTCTATTAGTTCCAGCAAGAGCTGGTTGTTTAAAAGACCCTGGCACCTCCTCTCTCTTTCTCTTGCCTTGTGATCTGCTTGTACCTGCTGGCTGCCTGCTGCTTTCCACCATGAGTAGAAGCAGCCTGAGGCCCGTGCCAGTTTCATCTTTTCCAGAATTGTAAGCCAAATAAACCTCTGTTCTTTGTAAATTACCCAGTGTCAGGTATTTCTGGAGGACACATATGATAATCCCCTGTTGGCCACCAGGATTAGGGTACAGCCCACAGCAAGGGGTAGAAGAAAGCAAATGTTGACATTGTGGTTCAACTCCAGACATTGGCTTAATTATCTCAGTATTTGATACCACCATCTACCAGGTGTAGACTTTTTAATTACCTGGAGAATCTCATTTCATACTCAGCAACCCAGCTAGGTTGCTTTCTACCACAGAAGTTTAAAACTGGTAGTTACATAGTGTGTAACCAATCCATCTCTGAATTTGGCTCAGCCAACAGTGTTTTTAAATCTCTGCATATTTGTGAATTTCCCAAATTTCCTTCTGTTATTGATTTCTAGTTGTATTCCTTTGTGGTCAGGGAACATGCTTTATACAATTCGACCTTTTAAAATGTATTGAGAATTGTTTCATCGCCTAACATATGCTCTATCTTGGTTGGAGAATGTTCCATGTGTATTTGAGAAGAATGTGCATTCTGCCATTGTTGGGAGGAGTATTCCGTAGAATACTGTTAGGTCTAGGTGGTTTGTAGTATTGTTCAAATCTTCCATTTTCTTGTTGATCTTCTTTCTGGTTGTTCTATCCTTTATTGGAAGTGGGGTGTTAAGATCTCCCACTATTACTGCCCTGGGGTCCCGCTAGGGCCGTGAGGCATGGAGCCAGAGGAAGCTGAACCCAGCTGCAGCCAGGTAAAGAGCACACCAAAAACACCATTTTCACATGGGTAGCCCTCCATAGCCAGTGCAATTGCCACAGATGCTGCAAAAGTGGCTATTCTCTGTAGCTGCAGTCATAGCCACCATGCAGATGTCACACTGGACTTAACTTCATTGGCACAAGGAGAGGCACTGGCAGAGACCCCCCTAAAAAAGAAGAGGTCCTCTCTCTCCACAAAGCACACTCCACAGTAATAGAAGAAGCATCTGATTTATGATAATAGGGGAGAACTTGATCACACCTGTCTCAGTGCTGGACAGATCATCCAGGCAACAAACCCACAGAGGAGAGGAACAATTAATCTATCAGATGGAGAGAACAAATCTATGGTTATTAGAGCAGGGCAGAGGAGGGGGAAGGGGAAGGGGGGAGGGGTAGGTTGAGGGGGAAAGGGAGAGAATGGATAAGGGGCACAAAGAATTATTTGTAACAATGAATATGCTAATAAAAAAAATTTTTTTAAAACTCCCACTGTTGTTGAATTATTTATTTATCCCTTCAATTCTGAGTTTTTTGCTTCATATTTTTGGGGGCACTGTTGTTAGTTGCATTATATTTATAACTGTTATATCTTCTTGAGGGATTTACACTTTTATCATTATGTGTCCTTTGTGTCTAGTAACAATTTTTGTCTTAAATTCTAGTTGGCTTGATATTAGTATAGCCTCAGCTATTTTTGGCTACTGCTTGCGTGGCATAAATGTTTCTATCCTTTTACTTTCATTCTATTTGTATCTTCAACTCTATAATGTGTGTCTCTTGTAGAAAGAATATAACTGGATTATGTTTTTTTTTTTAAAAGATGACCGGTAAGGGGATCTTAACCCTTGACTTGGTGTTGTCAGCACCACGCCCAGCCAGTGAGCGAACCGGCCATCCCTATATGGGATCCGAACCCAGGGCCTTGGTGTTATCAGCACCACACTCTCCCGAGTGAGCCACTGGGCCAGCCCCTGGTTTATGTTTTTATAATCCATTCTGCCAGTCTCTGCTTTCAATTGGCAAGTTTAATTCATTTACATTTGATGTGATTACTGATAAAATAGGACTTACTCATGGAGTTTTGCTCTTTGTTTTCTGTATGTCTATGTCTTTTATATTCCTCTCTTTTTCAATTATTGCCTCCTTTTGTGTAAATAGATATTTTCTAGTGTACCATTTTAATTCTCTTGTCAATTCTTTTACTATATATTTTAAATGATTTTCTTAGTAGTTGCCCTAGGGATTACAATTAACATAACTTATAATACTCTACTTCAGATTAGTATAAGCTTATTTTCAATAGTATATAAAATTTTTGTTTCTGTATCTATGCTGTTTCTGTCCTACAAGTTACATCTTTATGCATTGTATGTCTATGAACACAAATTTCTAATTATTACTTTATAGTTATCTTTCTCTATCTTATCAGATAGAGAAAAGGAATTAAAAACGAAAAATGCATTTATATTGTCTTTTATATTTCACTATGTAGTTACCTTTACTGGCAACTTTTATTTCTTCCCGTACATTGAAGTTATTGTCTAGTTCTTTTTCATTTCAATCTGACTGACTCCCTTTAGGACATATTTGCTAGTGTCAAATACTCTAAAGTTTTGTTTATGTAGAAATGCCTTAATTTATCTTTATTTTTGAAGGTTAGTTTTTCCGGATATAGATTGTTGGTGGTAGTCTTTTTCTTCCATCACTTTGAATATCTCATTCAACTGCCTTCTGGCCATCATGGTTTCTGATAAGAAATAAGCTTTTAACCTTATCAAGGCTCCTTTGTACTTGATGAGTTGCTTATCTCTTGCTGCTTTTAAGATTCTCTCTTTCTTTGTCTTTTGACAGTTCTATCATGATATGTCTAAATGTGGATCTCTTTGAGTTTATCCTACGTGGGTTTTGTTGAGCTTCTTGGATGTTAGATTTTTTTCATAAAATTTGGAAAAAATTTCAGCCACTATTTCTTTCAAATGTTCTTTCTTCTCCCCTTCTCTCTCCCCTCTCCTTCTGGGACTTACGATGTGAATGTTGGCATACTCGTGGGAATCCATAGGCCTTTGAGGCTCTGTTCATCTTCTTCATTCTTTTATTTTTTCTTTCTTTCTTTCTATTCCTGCAGACGGATAATCTCAATTGATTTACCTTCTAGTTTGGTGATTCCTTCTTCAGCTTGATAAAATCTACTGTTTAGCCTTTCTAGTGAATTTTTCATTTTAGTTACTGTATTTTTTAATTCCATAGTTTCTGTCTGGTTCTTTTAAAATAATTTCTATCCCTTTATTGATATCCTCTGTGAGACATCATTCTAATACTTTCCTTTAGTTCTTAGGCATGGTTTCTTAGACATATGCTCTTTGAATGTATTCAAAATAGCTGATTTAAAGCCTTTGTCTAGTAAGTCCAGCTTCAGGGATTCCTCAAAGACAGGTTTTTCATGTATATGGGCCATATATTGTTGTTTCTTTGCATATCTCATGATTTTTGTTGAACACAGGATATTTTAAATGATATGATATGGCAATTCCAGAAATTGAATTCTTCCTCCTCTCTAGAGTTTGTTGTTTTTGGTTGTAGTTGACATTTGTTTGTTTAATGACTTTTCTGTCCTGGGCTCCTGAGCCAGGGTGGTGGGGGACCAGGGGCCTCAGCCTCACCCCCCACCACCTGCAACCAGCCCAGCAATGACCACCAAGCAGCCACAGGAAGCACCCTGGGCTCCCGAGCGAGGGTGGTGGGGGGCCTCAGGCCTCGGCTTCACCCCTCCAACACCCACAACCAGCCCAGCAATGACCACTGAGCTGCCACAGGAAGTGTCCTGGGCTCCTGAGCTGGGGTGATAGGGGGCCAAGGGCTTCAGCCACATACCCCTGACATCTGTATCCAACCCACCAATGACCAAGCTGAGGCACTTGTACTTACCCAGCTGTCTCCTGCCTGGCTGTGGCCATTAGGCACCCATACTTGCCCTGCTGTGCCCAGCTCTGTTATCATACTTAGCCAGCTGCACCCCTGCCCTGCCAGACAATGCTGTAACAGAATTTTCCACCCCCACCCTCTACCCTGCTGTGAAACCCAGAAGAAATGTGCCATAAAAGAAACCACCCTACTGCATTCAGCACTCAGCCTTTGTGACAGGAGTCCACTGAGCTGCTGCCAGCGTCAATAAACTCTGTCTCAAGCCGTAGTGTTTCCTGCCTCTCCCTGTGAGTTCATAGTAACACGCTACAACAAAGCCACCTCTGGAAGCCCCCTGGTCTCCCCTGCAGGAATGAGGTGGATGCCATGGGCCTCAACCATGTCCCCCCTTCTTCCTCCTCCTCCCACCCTATTTCCTTCCTCCTTCCTCTCTTCCCCTCCCCACAACTGCTCTGCAACCACATCTTAGAATGTAAAAAACAATAATAAATAAATAAACTTTAAAAATTAAAAAAATGACTTTTCTGAACTAATTCTGTAAAGTCTGTGTGCTTTGTCATCTGTGGCTACGGTATTTATGCTCTGTTAACTTAGTGGTGGGCTAATGATTGTGTTGGAAAAGGCAGTCTCATGCATGGCGTCCTTTTACTCCTACTCAGCCAAATAAGAATGAACCTTGGGCCTGGGACACTTTAATCTAAGAGATATAAAGTGTACGTGGCCTGTACCAGGCTTCCCTCCTTGTGTGGGAATACCTTTCCCTATTTCAGAGTCAATGCGTGCTCCTTTGTTTTGCTTAAGTGTAGAAGGACAATGGCTCTCAGGCACACCCCAGCTTTTGGTATTTCAGACACCACAGGAGAGGGTTCAGAATTCTTCTGTGGCATGAGAGAAGTGTACAAAGCCAATTGCCTTGTGTCACTTGCTGTGGGAAACTTCTGGCATGGGGAACCAATACCAACTACTGAAACTGATCTTGCTTTGTCTCTTTATGTCAGTACTGTTCCATCCATTACTTGACTGCATTGTATTTTCTTTGGTGACTCCCCACCAAGATGCAACAGGCAGAAATGTTTGACGTCCTCCTGTGGGACTGGAAACTAGTGCACAGTGTTCTGCTAAACAGTTTGGCACACTGAGCAGGCTTGCAAAAGAAACACACCATGGCATAGTGGAAATGCAGTGGCTTCTTCAGCCCCATTGCCTCAGCTCTTCTGGGGGATTATGGACTGAATGAGGTGTTGGCCATTTGCTGGCTGCACAATAATAAATGAAACATAGTGTCAACTCCCATAGTATCCCAGGGTCCCAGATGATGGCCAAGGGAAATGAGGGTTTCTGTGGAGGGAGCCTTGCCTGGTCAAAGCTGCTTGTAGGCCTCAAGTAAGACCTGTTTTCACAAAACACTGAACAACTGATGGCATTGCTGAAAATGAGATTATTGAAATGACGTCATTCTCTGAGGGAGAAATCAGACTAAAAGGGCAGACATGGGAAACAGCCAGGGAAGTCTCAGGCAGCCTGGTTGTTGTGTTTGCTTTATAAAGGGACATTGCAGACCCAAATGTCTCAGGCTGAATGGTGCAGTTAGGAATGGGGCCGTGGTCTCTGGGTTTCCACCAGAGACCAGTAGCCTTATACTCCTGTCAGTATAAACGGGGGAAAGGGGAGAATTCAGTATCTGGGGCTCTTGGATACTGTGCTCACATGACAATATTTCCAAATCTCCTTAGTAGAAAAGTTGAACTGATTATACTGGGTGGTTTTGGACCAAATGCAGTAACCCACGATACTTATCTGTTTGTGGTGCTTATGCACTTGAGGATGGGGCCCTTTGGGCCATTTTGGGTGGTTCACATGAGCTAGGTAGGTCAAGGTGGACCAGGCATCTGCCCGATGAGTGAGTAAGTGTATTAGTCTGTGTCCACCACTCATAACAAAACTCTTGGAACTGACCGCTCTGTGAGAAAATGAAATTTATTGCTTACACCTTTGGAGGCTGGGAAGTCCAAAGCCCTGGGAACACTTTTGGTGAGGGCCTTCTTTGGTAGTAACTTTGGTGATGGAAGGTCTCACATGGTGAGAATGACGGAGCAGAGAGAGAAACTCTCACGTGCTCTCCTTTTAAAGCCCTCAGAACCACATCCACTATTCAAAGAATGGATTAATCCATTTCAGGAGTGTACAGTCTTCACAATCCAATCAGCTCTTCGAGGCCCTACCTTTCAACTACTGTAATAGCATTTCCCACCCTCTTAACACTGTCATAGTGGGGATCAAGTTTTGGGGGGACATTCAATCCAAGGCACTGAGAAACATGGTAAAGATATATATGTGTCCATGAGGGTGTTTCCAGGAGAGATTAGTATGAGAGCCTGAGTGAATTGGGTGGGAAAGACTTGCCCTTAATGTGGGTGGAAACCCTCCAATCCGCTGGGGGCTCAGAGAGAACAAAAATGGAGAAAAAAGGCAAATTGCTGTCTATCTGCCGGAGCTGGGATACACTCTTCTCTCCTGTTCATGGACATCAGAACTTGAGACTCTTCAGCTTGGGTTCCAGGACTTACACCAAGGACAACACCAGCTTCCCTGGTTTTGAGACCTTCAGACTTGGACTGAGCCATGCTACCAGCATCCAGTTTGCAGATGGCCTGTTGTGGGACTTCTTTTCACGACTGGGTGAGCTAATTCCCCTAATAAATCCCCATCCATATATTTATAGCATATCTTACTGATTCTGTCTCTCTGGAGAACCCTGACTAATATAGCATGTCTCAGCATGTACACAGAGCCCCTCTGCAAATCCTGGGAGACCTATCAGCTCCAGGCACTAAAGGAAATTTTTGTTCAATCTGCTAAGCAGAATACCATGCACCGGTTATCAATTCCAGGAAAGAATTCTAAATCCTTCTGTTTATTGCATCTTGGTGTGGGAGTCACCAAGGAACACACAACACATCAAGCACTGGATAGAACAATGCTTTACAGACATAAAGAAGAGCTAGAGCTGCCTGTGAATCCCAGTGTCAGTGTTCCCAACCGATCATTTTTCTTTTTCCCTCTTTAGATTGTGCATTTTAGGAGTGGTTTGTGATTCAGGCTCCACAATACCCCAGACAGGGCCCCCTGCCTTCAATCTGGAGTTGATGCTTCTCCTCGGCAGGGGACCCCACAGAGATGGGAGATGAGACCAAGGAGTACTACAGTGGTGCTGGGAACATCTAGTCCTTCCATTCAGGTAGGCAAACGTCAGGCATGTTAAATTCATGCAATACATGCCTCAGGACTGGGACAGACAGCCTGGGTTGCAATACATGGACAGTGGGTACCCCAAATAATAGACAGAAACACCTCTGACCACCTAGTACTGGAAGAGGGCAGAGGGTGGGGGAACTAATCTCTCCCCTTCTGCCCTTCAGGTTACTGCCTAGGTAGACATTCACAATGCTCATCCAGCTGCTTAGTGGGATTTAGCCACTCATCCTGAACTCAAAGACTTTTTGTGAGTGTGGAAGATGCTTCCTCATTTAAATCCTCCCAGAAGACACACACTGATTTTCCACAATAAACCTTGCAGTCCTGAACTATGGGACTTTCTTTCTATGATGCCATGTTGATTGTCCTTCTACAATGCAAGTAGGAGGAGATGGTGTGGGTCTGGACTTGATGACAGATGTTTGACAGGGGTTGGGGAATGGGCGCATCTCTGGTTTACTACCCTTTGAATCTGAAAGATCTGAGAAACACTAACCTGAATCTGCTACTTCCACAAGGTCAATGGCTTTCCCAAAGAGCAAGGGACAAGGTTTTGTGTAAAGTCTGGTATGTTTCCAGTCTTTGTTTGGCCTTTTTATCACTTTTTTTTTCTTCCTTTTTTGTCTTTTTCGTGACCGGCAACGGGATCGCAACCCTCGGTGTTGCCCCCGCACCTCGCTCAGCCAGTGAGCGGCCGGTCTGTATGTGGGATCCGAACCCTCAGTGGGAGCGCCACCGCACTCCCAAGCGGCGCACTGTAGCAGTGCGCCACCGGGCCCGCCCCTTTTTATCACTTTTGACCTTGGGCAAGTCATGCACACACATCCCAAGTTCTCACTGTCCTCATCTGTGGAGTAAAAGGGTTGGGCTAGTCCACTAAGGACCTCAAGCAATGAGAGCATATGTAGTTTTTATTTAAGGAAACAGTGTTCTGCAGCCTAGATTGTCCCGTCTTTTCTTCTTGCCTCTAGTTTTTCATGAATCTTATCTGCATACACATCCTGAATTTCTTTACCTTTCCTCCTCTTCTCAGTTTTCAAAAATCAGGCTTCCTGATTTTTCCTGGCCCACAGCTCACTTGAGAGAGCGTGGTGCTGACAACACCAAGCCCATGGGTTCAGATCCTGTATGGGGATGGCTGGTTCGCTCACTTGGGAGAGCGTGGTGCTGACAACACCAAGCCAATGGGTTCAGATCCTGTATGGGGATGGCTGGTTCGCTCACTTGGGAGAGCGTGGTGCTGACAACACCAAGTCAAGGGTTAAGATCCCCTTAACGGTCATCTTTTTTTAAAAAAAAGAAAAAAAAAATCAGGCTACCTCCTCCAAAAAATATGACTCTCACCCAAGGCGTCAATAATCTTTTTATTTACAATCCAGCGACCCTTTCTCTGGGCCTATCTTTCTCAAGCCCTTCAGCAGTTACACTCTGGACCAGTTCGTCCTTCCTGCTGCACTTCCTCTTTGTCATTTTTATCCTTCTCCTGCTTAGAGAACAGAAAAGAGGCCAGTATGAGTGGGTCCAACTAAGCAAAAGAGAGGTGGCCGATGACCTGTGTACCCATCAGCTTCCTGGATGTCTCCTTGCAAGTGTCTCAGGCTTTTTCACACGAGTGGCCAGAACCAAAGGTGTAATCTTCATGCTGGAATTGACTCATCTTCCCACATTCCCAGTCACCTTTGGGCTCCCCAACCTGAGAAATGGATGGGAGCCTCACCTGCTCCCTCACCTATAGCCTTCCATGTCCACCTCCTGAACATCTCTCACCTCTGCCATTTTCACTCTTGTGTAGCAACCTTGTGTGTTATCACCTGTGCCTGGACTATGACATGTACCACACCTCTTGTCCACATTTCCTAAGGACACCAGGGCAATCGTTCTGAAGTCCACATATATCTGAACATCTCCTTGACCTGCTTGAGACCATTAAGGTCCAAACTCTGTTCTATGGCCCCAACCACCCAGGCCAAGGCTCTTTCCAAACCGTGAGCCCTCCAGTGATGGTGAAGAATGACAAAGTCCCCAGTGCAGAAGAGCCATTTTATTTGTTAAGGAACATGGGGTGTTACACATGCCTAGTGGGAAAGCAGGGGGAGTAGGTTCCTTGGATAGAAGGCAGCCATGCATTTTTTGGCACATGGACCAGGCTTCTGTGAGCTCTGGGAAGCTGGACAGCAGGTAATAGATTGAGCAGCAAGAAATGTTCTGTTGGGAGAAGACTCCTATCAGAATGGAGACTCAAGGTCATTGACTGATAGCTACTGGCCCATCAGACCCGCCCTTCAGAGGAACAGGAGGAGGCTGAGACCCTGGGGCAAGAGGGTCTTATCTCACCCACAAGGGTAGCCAGGCTGGGGTTGGGGGCTTCTCATGCATGTGTTTGAATGAATGTGTGTTTGTGTATATGTGTGAGCTTGTGTGTGGCGAGTCTGCAAATGTGTGCACGCATGTGTGCATGTGCTGGTATGAGAGTATGCACATCCGTATCAGTGACCATGTGTTTGGGCATTTGTGTGTGTGTCTGTGTGTGAAACACACCATTCGTGTTTCTCTTTGTAGCTGTGTACTGTGCCGCCTGTGTCTTTCCACCTCTGTCAGCTTTTCTGTGGATTTCTCTGTACATCTGTGTGAGTGTCTATATGGATGTTTGTCTCTTTTTTTTAATGTCATTTTCCCAAGCCCCCTGCTGCCCTCTACCAGAACAGCCAGGAACCCAAATCCTGGGGAGTGGGGAACAGCACTCACCAGCTCAGCAGAGGCCAGGTCCCTTCCTGGAAAGCTTAGACCTTGATGACAAATTCTAGTCCGTGGATTAGAATATCTAGGAAATAAAAAAACAGACTGGAGTCATGATGTTGGTGTGAAGGAGTCCCGGAATGTCTCCCATGCCTTGGATTGAGTGTTCCCCCCAAACTTAACCCCCACTGTGACAGTGTTAAGAGGATGCGAAATCCTGCTATGGTAATTGAAAGGTAGGTAGGGCCTTGAAGAGGTGATTAGAGGACCATGCTGTAGTGAATGGATTAAAAATGATGGTCAGGGGCATGGTTCTGAGGTCTTTAAAAAGGAATATCTCCCTCTCTCTGCTCTGCCATTTTTGCAATGTGATTGTTGTCTCTGAAGTCACCACCAAAGAAAGCCTTCACCATATGTCTTCCCTGGACTTTGGATTTACCAGTCTCTGAAACTGTAAACGATAAATTTCATTTTCTTAAAAATCACTCAGTTCCGTGTATTTTGTTATAAGCAACAGAAATGGGCTAATACACCTATTTCCCCTGTGGCAGTCCAGGGAATGGGAGCTGTGGGGATCCACTACACTCAGGCTGGGCTTGGAGTGGGCCAGGCTTCCTTCCACCAACTCAGTGTCAGGGCTGATGGGGAGACAGGGTCTAACATCAAATTGTCGGATAATTCAGGGGAAATAAAAACCCAAGATGAGGAGAGTTGATGCCAGAGGAACCTAGCTGTCCTGTCGTGTACAGGGACGAAATTTCTTGGGGGGAAATTGCTGCTCCTGCAGAGGGGGAGAGAAGGCTTGGAACCAGGTACTTACCGGCAATGTCATGCACCAGGGTGACATCCAAGCGGCTGAGAACCCCATTGACCAGAGGGCACACCTGACCCGGGGCAGAGAGGGGAGTTAGGCTAAGTGGCACCTGTAGGGAGACCCTAGGAGCATCATCATCCTCAGCCTGCATTCTCCGGGGGGCTTTTTAAAAAAATCACTTTTCTGTGTCTGAAAGTGTATGATTCAAAGCAATCCACAGAGAGTGGATGCACACTAGGCAGAAGGAGAAACTGAAGTCCTAAGGGGTATTGTGAAGTGCTCAAATCACACAGCGGGCCCAGCATTCATGCTGGGATGTCATGTCTGTTTCTAAATAGAGTGGGGTGCTCTGGGAGAGGTGAGTTTCTGGTTATAGGAGGCCCCCAGCACAGGCTGGAGGATTGCTCATCTGTGGCCACAGAGGGCTGGGTAAGGAGCTTCTCAGGGCAGGAGCCAGTGCATTTCAGCTGCAGTGTGGACATGCGCAGGACCTGGCCCAGAGCAGAAACCAATCAATGTGCTTGGAAGCATGGAAGGAAGAAACATGGACAGATGGATCAATGGGTGGATAGATTGATGGATGGAATTTACTTATCAAACTTACAGTCTTAAACCAGCTCACCCCAGGGCTCGCTTTCAGCCTGAGAAGCTCTAAGTCCCAAAGATCAGGGGCCTCCAATTTTTGCCCACTTACCTTGCCCTGCACCAACTCAGGAAGGACTTTATTGAAGATCCCCGTGAGGCTGTCGAGAAGGCTTTGAATGGGGAGGGGGTTGAGTCTGAAAGAGAAAGGCCACGGGGCAATGCAGAGGCCTGAGGTTGACATGCAGAAGCCTTCAGAGGGGCCACCGTGTGTCCCACAGTCTCAGCACTCGGTGCCTGAAACCAGGCCTTGTCCATGCACATCCATGTGCGCCAAAGAGCAAGGGTCCCACCAAAGGGAGTTATACCCTACGCAGCAGCACACACAGGTATGTGTAGAAGAAACACACAGGTCCAGGACATGGTAGGTGTTCAATACGACTTTGTAGAATCCATAAACGGACAAACAGTGCTTAGTGGGTGGTTGTCATGAGGAGTCAATGAGACGATGCATGTGAAGCACAGTGTGTGTGTTCACTAAATGTCAGCCATGGCGTGGATGGCTCTTACAGCCTATGTGTGACTCGGTCTCCCCATATGACAGGTAACTGAAATAAGTTACCTAGTTAGGATCTATATCTATTTTAACCCTTACCAGGACAAAGCGCTTTCACACCTATCATCCTGGTGGAGTCTGCCAATAAACCCACTGTTGTTTCATTTTACACATAGGTAAGCCAAGACCCAAACTGCAGAGGCAGTATTCAAGTTCACACAGGAAGCCCTTCATCTCTCTCCACCTCCCTGTAGTAAGCGGGGCTTAAACTCAGATTATTGTTGCCTAATCCAGCTTAAAATTGGTCAGTTTGACTAAAGAAGTGATAAGTGACTATTTACCCATCCATTTTCCTATCCATCTGTTCATACATCTATGAGTTTATCCTTTCCTCCGTTCACCTGATCATCTAACTATCCATCCATCCATCCATCCATCCATCCATCCATCCATCCATCCATCCATCATCCACCCATCCATCCTCTCTCCCTTCCTCTCATCCATCTTCCCATCCTTCTGTCCTCTCATTCATCTATATTTCCATTGTTCCACATTTGCATCCATCCATCCATCACCCCACCCTGTTGTCTCTGGGCAGGAGAAGCCACCCTCCCAGCCTCACCCATCAAGCACGGAGACTCGTAGGCTGCCAGGGGAGTGGGTGCAGTCACCAAGGACCAGGTGAATTTTCTTCTGCTCATCTTTCACAGCTAAGATTTCTGCAGTGATGTTGAGCTTCACAGCCAGCTTCAACAGACTTCCAACCAGCTGCCTGTAGAGGAGATAGCCCTACTGGTATCTGATCCCACCACGTTCCAAGGCAAATGGGGTTTTCTTCTTGCCAGGAATGCCTCCCCTCGCTTCACTCCATCTTGCCCATGGAGTAATCATCTCATTTTCCAGTAGGGAAAACCAAGGGTCAAAGTGGTCAAGTGAGTTTTTCAAGTGACCTAAGGTCACTAAGCATAGCAGCAAGTGAGCTGAAGTTGGAGGCCCAGGTGTGTTAGCGTCTAACATCCATTTTTTGACTCCCCTGGTGAGCCTCTTCCCTTTCCCCCATGGGACGCACTCACGTATTCACATTGAGGTCCATGCCCAGAGGGATGGTGACATAGAGACGATGACCATCAGGGCTCTGCACAAGGCCAAGTTCCAGCAGCTGGGGATTGGTGACCTTTATGCTGTCCAGGAAAAAACATTGCAGGGAGAAACATTAACTCCTTTGTCCCCAAACCCTGAAGCCACCTTCAACCCAACCTTATTAATCCGAGTGGTGGAGCTACCCATCTGGGAGTCTTGCAGCAAAAGCCGCTTTGGGCTCTGAGTCACACTGGTCTTTCCCAGCCTCTGCCCTTGATCAGATCTTGACACACATGGCCCTCTCCTCATGTCTAGTCTAGGGACCACATCTAGATATGGGCATCCTGTATGCTGCTCAGAGTCGAACAAGGAAAGTGGCTAGTCCATACTGGCTGATTTGTGGCTTGATGGGAGGGTGAGTAGATGGATATGTGGGCGGGTGGATGGACGGACGAGTAAGTGGCCAGATGGAAGGAAAAAGGGGTGAATGGATGGATGGATTGGTCAGTGGATGAATGGATGATATACAGGCAACTGGAGTAAACCCTGCACAAACATTTACGGGTAGGAATCACTCATCCTGTCATGACCTTCAATGGCAGGTCAATCCCCAGTGTTTATTACAGCAATTGAGGAGCAGAAGGTCAGGGAGAATGCAGAAAAAGTGGAAGTAAGCTTCTTGTCTGAGCCAGTCACGGTGCCAGGTCATCTTCAGTCCATATTTTCTTCAGTCCTTCCAACAGTCTTTCTCTGTGGGTACTAGAATCTCCATTTTACAGATGGAGAAATCAAGCCCAGAGAGGTTGACTGCCTTATGTCAGGTCACCCAGCAAGTGCATGCTATATTTGGAAATCAAACTCAAGTCTGTCTCTTTCCAAGTCAGGGAGGCAAGTGCTTGTTGGGAAGGGATGGGTAGGAATCTTGGAAATGGCTTTGATCCAGCACTATCAGGGACTCAGGCTTTGCCACCCCGCTGGCATCAAGCTTTCCACTACTGCTTCTTGCTTACAGAGCTATCAGGTGTCTCATGGAAAACATGATGTTAGATCATTCCATAGACATCCCATTGATGATGTAATTGAGGAAGACAGCCTCCTCTCCCTCGCCTACGTCAGAGGTAGCCTGTGTTCTAAGGGATTCCGCAAGTGGGGAGAACAAAATGACCACGGTGTAGTAGAAAAGGCCATGGCTTTGGACTTAAGTAAGTTCAAGTTCAACTTCTTACTCTGTACGCCTCCAGTGCGTGAGCACAGGCACCTCTCTGTGCCTCGGTTGTCTCATCTGCAGGCTGGAGATTATTAAATCAGAGGGTTGTTGTAAAGATTACAGTGATGCTGGGGCCCCATGACATGCTTCAGGACTAGGGAGATTACTGGTATGAGAGGGCCAGGTCCCCGGCCAGACTGGAGAAAAGACTCAGCAGTGAGTCCTAGCTCCATGTTCTAACCATGCCTTTCCCTTTTTCTGGGCTGCTGCCTGGGGCTAGCAGATGTCCAACTGGGGTTCCCTAGGGGAACAAGGCCTTATTTTAGGGCAACTCACTCAATGAGGTTGTTCAGGCCAGGGATCACTGAAGTCACTTTTCCAAGCAGGCCCCCAAGCAGGCCATTGGAAGTGCCTCCTGCTGTCTTCACGATGTCCAAGAGTGGAAGGTTTTCCAGAATGTCCAACAGACCCCCAGAAAGCAGGCTACTGCTGAGAGCTGGAAATAGGTATAAGGATCTCTAGGGGTCAGATCTCATAATTCCAGACCCTCAGACTCTCTCCCCCATTTATCCCTGCCCTTCTTCCCCTCTGGATGATCACACACACACACACACACACACACACACACACACACACACACACACACACACACCTTAAAGAGGCTGTCACAGGCTCACTTACCACCTGTCAAGCTCCCAGCGAGATCTGTGGGACTTGAGGGCAGGGCTGGAGTTACAGCCAAGGGCAGGGCCTGGTTCAGGGGCAAGGGCAGGCCTGTAAGCTGGGCTGCAGTCTGGGCCAACAGCCCACAGAACACAACGAGGCCCCCAGTTTGAAACATCTTGTCTCCTGGTATCTGTGGACAGAACGATGGGCCTAGTGTGGCAAGGATATGAGAAGAATTTATCCATGCCCCACTGAGGGTGGAGTTCTCGTTTGTCTGCTCCCAGAACACGA
This sequence comes from Galeopterus variegatus, assembly GCF_000696425.1. Taxonomy (NCBI): domain Eukaryota; kingdom Metazoa; phylum Chordata; class Mammalia; order Dermoptera; family Cynocephalidae; genus Galeopterus; species Galeopterus variegatus. The sequence continues at coordinate 88,821 of NW_007729264.1, read as the reverse complement.
GGTGTGATTAGCAATAGTTAGTACTGCTGAGCGCCAGGCAACAGGCTGCCTTACACTTGGTAACCACTTTCATCCTCAGCACAACCCTGAGATGCGGGCACTTACTGCCTGCGTTGCACAGGTGAGGAAATGGAGACCTAGCAAGTGTGGGTAAGTTCTTCCCCCAAGGTCACAAGTGCATAGTGGAGAGAGAATTTGGAGCCAGATCTGTCTGACCCACAGGCCTCTGTTTAAATTAATTGACCATCAGATTTACTCTCTGATCGGGCTTGCTCACAAAGGCTTGGATCCTTGCCCTGAGGTCCTGCTCTTCAGAAAAAGCACGTGAAAGGCTTAAACATGCAAGCAGCTGAAGAACTGAACTGCTTTGCCATCATCCCCATTAAGTCCTTTGGTCTGGGTTCAGGCCATGATGGTTTGTGGACACCCTTGCAAGTCACACTATATCACCATGGCTGTGGGGACAGGTCAGAACTCGTACTTTGGGGACAATTAGCTGCGTTGGGCAAAATTCCATCAACTGTCCCCTGTGGCCAGATTTCCATCAGTGTTGTGGCTGGCGGGAATTGAAAGATGTTTCTGGCCCAAAGAGTCAGGGTGGCCTCCCCATAAAGTTAAACTTTGACCAGGACCTCTGGATCTCTTTTGGGCAACAGACCTGTTCAGAATCCAATGAACGCTAAAGACCTTAGTCACAGAAAAAAGCATCCAAATTGGGCAGCCAGTTTTAGGAGGTTTGTGGATGATCTTTATCCACACTGGCAACCTCAAGTTGAAACTCTTGCCTTAGAGATCTCAGTTAGGGTATGAATAGCACTCGTTTCTATACCAGTGTTAGCATTCTCTTAGGAAAGCGGAGTGAATGGCCATCCCCATGTCCTTGACAGTGGCCAGTTCAGTTTCTCTTGCAAGAGCCCCAGGGAGTGGTTCTGAGTGCAGTCTGTCAGTTCCTGCCCCACAGCAAGGAGACCAGCATTCCTGCCACCAGGACAGCAGAGAGGGGCAGCGGAGGGGGCAGGTCTCACCTGAGCGTCTCAGAGGTCTCAGCGGCTGTCCTGGTCTCCTCTTCTCTCTCCTACCCACTTCTGCCAAGCAGCCAGCCTCTTTTATAGCATGGGAATCAGGAAACTAATGATTGGATGATGAGTATCTAGATAATTAAGAATTCTGCAATCTGGTAGTGTCTTTCAGGGCTCTCCAAAGTAAATAATTGCCAATCACATTAGCAGGTGGGACAGTTAAGCTATTTGGTCGACAAGTTAAACAAAGAAAAACATGATATGGGATGTTACTCAAGACTTCATGGTTTCATGAGAGGGGCTGAGGCTGGGAACCCACGCTCCCAGGTGACCCGGAGGATCATGTTTGGAACTTAAGAAGCAGCAGCAAGTTGGAGCCCAGGAGGGGACCTCAGTCTCATCTCTTGGCTCTTTTCCTTTCCTGGCCTGATTCTTTTATTGCAATTGGAGGATTCTTGCTCCCACGGTGTCAAAGAGTCAAACTACATCTGACTTCCTACATCTAGAGTGTCCCTCAATTCCAGGGTAGGGGCCGGTTGTTTTTCGGAGCCTGTATTGCACGCAGTGATGAGATGGGGGCTCTAAGTCCTTGCAAGAACCCTGGGAGAGGTGACTGCACCTCCTTTACAGAGGAGGAAAGTGAGGCCCAGTGGGGACAAGTGCACAAAGTCACAGAGAGGACGTGGCTGGGTTACAACTCAACTCATTGGTTAAAGATAGCGATGGAAACAATGTTGACAGCTGTCATTGCCGAGTCTTGCTGTATGCCAGGCCTGGCGCTGTTTTTCACACACAGCATCCCCCGAATCCTCCCAGCCTTGTGTGAGGAGGGAATGAGTTTTTACGAGGGGAAAACTGAGGCTCTGGATGGGAGGTGACATGTCCAGAGTGGCCCAGCTGGCATGGGGAGAGACATTCCCACTCCAGACCTTTCTCTGCGTCACTGTGTGGGGAGGTGAAGAGGCCTTCTCCACGCTCGCTGTCCATTCTGATTTCCCACGTCTGCGAGTTTCATGCTCTCGTGCTTTCCACTTTTATATCCTGGAGATATATTTATATATTTTATATTCCAGCTTCCCAGGCCTGAGGGGTCCTGTGGCGCCCTGGTCTCTACCCTTGCCCTTTCTTCTGCCCTTCCTCAGATGAAGTGACAAGGCATTTGTCCCCATCACTTGGGCCTTTGGAATCTATGTTGCAGATGAAAATCCTGAAGCACAAAGAAGCCAAGGTATTGGAATGGTGAGAACAGCTTCTGCCCTGCAAAGCCTAACACCTTATAAGCCAAAGTGGGGAGAGAAGGAAGAAATGTGTATTTATGAAGCACCTACTGTGTGCTGGGTGCTCTCCACACTTGAACCTCATCTCCATGAGAGTGCTTCATAATGACGTTCCTCATATGTCAGATGAGGAGAACGAGGATCAGAGAGGGTGACTACTTCCCGGGGACACACAGCAAGTGAGGGTTGGAGCAAATCACCCCTCCCCCATCCCCGTGTCCATCTGAGCCCTGACGCCTTCCCCTCAAGCCATGCCTTCACCGTGCCTGCTCCGGTGACTCCAAGTGTCCAGTCGGTGCCTCCAAGGGGCCAGTCGGTGCCTCCAAAGGGCCAGGGCAGTGGTTTTGAACTCAGTTATTTATTCAAGGTCCTTGCTGGACATTTCCCCCAGTTTGTATGTGACAGTCATCCTCAGAGTGGTCCCTCTTTTTGTTATCTTTTTGCAACTCTTGTGGGTTGGGTCGGGTTGCTACTATCTTTGCGGGGAAATGAGGCAAATAAGGCAGAAACTGAGTCAAGTTTGTGTAGCCAGTTAATGGAAAGCTTGCATTCTCTGATTTGAAGCCAGGAGGCTGTGTGCGTGTTACGGCAGAAAGCAGACGGATTTTGGCTCAAAGAGCCCTTGTTCAAATCCTGTGACTCTGGGCTAGTCACTCCAGTCCCCAGACTTCAATTTCCTCATCTGTAAAATGGCAGGATGATATCTACCTCACAGGGAAATGGGGATATAACATTTGGGGATCCTGGTATGACTCTCAGCTCATAAACTCAGGTGTTCACACATTTTTCTTGGGGACCTGGTATGACTCTCAGCTCATAAAGTCAGGTGTTCACACATTTTTCTTTCTAATTTATCTCTAGTTCAATTACCACTTCAGATGCCCTTTTACTCAGTAACAAACTTTTTTGTTTTCCCCTGAGTTTTATTTCTGTTCCAGGGACTTCATTTGTGCCAAGACACCTGAAGGAGGCTTCTCTGTCCCTAATTTTGACTGGAAATATGGAGATGTCCATGTGTCATCTGGCCCCCACGCTGCTGAGACAACTTGCTCCCCTTCTGTCTGAAAGGCCTCTTTGGATTTAGCACTTACTTTCAACCCGCTTTTTAAACACACAGAATTCTTCTGCTGTTCCTGGATTCTTTGGGCTGCTCAAGCCCGTCTGCCTGGCCCCAGCTAGACCCTCCCATCAACCATCTCTCGCTGGGGCCTGTCACCTTCTTGGCTCTGGGACAGAGTGTGGCACAGACACCCTCTGTTCTTGAACCCAGCACATCTGCTGGGCTTTCTGTAACCCCTTCCCCATGCCAAGGTTTGCCTGGGGACTGGCAAGGACACGAGACACTTTCCAGAACCCACCAGAACTATGTTCTCTTCAGTTTCTCTTGGGCTATCACCCTCCACCACCCCACATGGGGAATTTTCTAGTCCTGGGCAGGAAGGCTTGCTTGCTTCAACTTCACCATGTGTGTGCTAGTCTCAAAGTCTCCTATGTCCTGAGTTTTAAAATTCAAAAACCCAGGCTTTAAAAACACAAAAAAGTTAACGTACGGTAAAATTGACTTTTTCTTTTGGTGTACGGTTCTATGAGTTTTAACTCGTACAGTTTTATGTGGCCACCATTGTAGTAATCAGGACATAAGACAGTTCCATTGTCCCAAAAAAGACCCTCATGCTGCCCTGATATAGTCACACACTCACCCCACCCACTGGCAGCCACCGATCTGCTCTCTGTCACTATAGTTTTGTCAAAACCCCAGCCTTTGGAACCCAGGAGCCTTCTTTCCGCTTCTGCTGAAACTGCCCTTGCTTGAAGCCACAGGGGCTGCATGATCCATGCCCTGAGCAGGGGAAGTGTCTCAGGGCATCAGGGAATAAACAAAGGACACAAGGGTAACATTTTAAGACATTGTTTTCCCACACTGGTGACATCAATGACATCTCAGTGTGTTTCTCAAGAACTGTAAATGGTGCTCTTTTCTTCTTACTTATGAGATTATATTTGTATTTCGGAACCTTGACTGGTGTCATTTTGTGAGTCAGAGATTAATTATTAAAGGGCAGAGTTGATTTTATTTTTCAAAGGGCTCTGACCTATGAAAGGCTATTTTCCAGAACTTGGGAATGGGATGGTAGGTCTGTTCCCTGGGAGTAAGGTCTGGTTGGGGACTGAGTAAGAAGGGGCCTTCGGATGGGCTTGGAAACTTCAGAGGATTTCTGGAAAGCTATCGTGAATCTTCCCACCCGCATTTAGAGCAAATAATAATAATAATAATAACCTTCTATGAGACACTAGACCTTGATACCTTCTGTAACACTCCTGTGGGGAAACTGAGGCTCAGGGAGGGCAGTAACCTGCCCAGGGTCACCTCAGCTGGGCAGGGGTGAAGTCAGACTGTCATTTGGGGCTGGCCAGCTTAGTGCTGTCACTTCGAGAGCAAGTTTTCATCGCAGTCTTCAGTGTGGAAAGCCCTTTCTGTCCATCTTCTCTGAGTCCTCTCATTGACTGTGGAGTCAGGCAGCTCTGAGTTCCAAGCCTGGCTCAGCCAGTTACCAGCTGTATGACTCTGGGCAAGGTGCTTCTCTCCTTTTTTAATTTTTTTAATTAAAAAAAATTTTTATTTTAGTAAGAATATTTAAGATGAGGTCTACCCTCTTAACAGACTCTGAAGTATGCAATACGGTGTCATTCACTGCAGGCTCCATGTCGTACAGTAGCTAGATCTTTAGAACTTATTCAATATTTCCTCTTTTTGAACCTCATTTCCTCACTTATACGATGGAGCTAATGACACTCACCTCCTGGTTCTGTGGGAGGGTTAAAATTTGGGGAAGGAAATGTAGCTCCCAGCCCGATACCTGGCACAGAGGCAGCACCTGCAGTGAAGGGCATGGGAGTTAGAAGCACAGATGGGCAGCTCATAAACTCAGGTGTTCACACATTTTTCTTGAATCCCTGAGGCTGAATTTTGGCTTAAACCACCTCCCACTGTGGATCGCAGTGTCACAATAGAGGACCATTTCCCAACAATCCCTTCCAGGAGAAAATGTGATGAGTCCACATCTCTGTGAACCTTAAAATGAAAATGGAATGAGAGAAACCCAAGGAGGCCCCTGGAGGACCGTCTTAGCCAAGGGCCCAGACAGCCTCGCCTGGGATGGGCCCAGCCCTCCTGTGTTTGTTCTTTGAATCATGAGCAGAAAGAACCCCACAAACTCAAGGCTGTCAAGGGGGATCATCTGTTTGAACATGGGCGTTTAGGGTTGCAAATCCCCAACGAAGCATTTCGGATTAGGGAGCTGGAATTGAAAGATGGAGACATGAGGCTCTCAGGAGGCTCCTGTTCTCATCCCTGGGCTGTGGACACTTCCTTGTTCGAGCTCGTCAGTCCAGCTGAACACGTATTTCACCATCTACGAAGCATTTCGGATTAGGGAGCTGGAATTGAAAGATGGAGACATGAGGCTCTCAGGAGGCGCCTGTTCTCATCCCTGGGCTGTGGACACTTCCTTGTTCGAGCTCGTCAGTCCAGCTGAACACGTATTTCACCATTTCCCCCCTCAGTGCGTGTGTGCGTGTGTGTCTCTCTGTGTGTGTGTGGATGTGGCAGGGTGGGGGGTGCTGAAAGGAAAGGAGAGAAGACTGGGAGGGGGGATTTACAGTAGTTAAGAATGTGAGCTCCAGAATCTGGCTCCCTGAGTGCAGTCAACTTGTGTGACCTTGGGCAAGTGACTTTATTTCTCTGTGTTCTCATGTGTAAAATGGAATAACAGTTTTGCATCTCATGGGGTTGCTGTGAGGCATTGATGAGACGCTGTATGTAAACTCTGAGCACCAAGCTTGGCACATACCAAGTACTTAATGCGAGTATGTGTGTGCTGTCATTATTAACATGTGTGTCATTCCCTCTTGATTTCTCAGGATGCTCTCCCAAGCCTTGGCTGGAGGAGGGTGCGAACCAATATTTAATAATTGAATAGCTAATAGCCAAACAATTAACAATGAGTTAAATGACATTTGGTAAGTATTTCACATGGACCTAGCACATGCTAAACATATGGCAAACGGTTTTCACATACTCCTCACAAATAACCTGTAAGGTAAATATATTTTTTTAATTTTTAAAATTATTAAAATATATTACATATAAGAAAAATATACATAGTGAATAGCTCAATAGATCTTCACAAACCAAACACCCCTCCCATAACCAGCACTCAGATCAAGAAAGAACGTTACCAACTCTCCAGAAGCCCCCTTGAGCCCCTCCTAGTTGCTAACCCTTGCCCCAAGGTAACCACTACCTTGACCTCTGATGGGATGGATTAGTTTTGCTATTTTTGAGCTTCATATAAATGGGAGATGCAACACATGTTCTTTTGTGTCTGGCTTCTTTCATTTAATATTACCTTTAGGAAATTCATCCATGTGGTCATGTGCAGCAGCAAGTCATTTTCATTACTACAGAGTATTCCAGTGAGGAACTATCCCACAAGACATTTACCCATTCTAGTTACTCATTCTTTTGGTGGGCATTTAGGAGAGTATTTAGTTTGGGGCTACTATGAACATTGCTGCTATGAGCCTCCTTGTCCTTTGGTGCATACATGCAGGTGTTTCCATTGAGTAGACCCTAGCAGTGGAATTGTGGAGTCATAGAGCAGGCATATGTTCAGCGTTAGTAGATGCTGCCACACAGTTTTCTAAAGTAGTGGCATCCTTTACCTCCCCCCAGCAGTGTGTGAGAGCTCCTGTTGTTCCACATCCTGCAAGATTTCTATTCCCATTTTGCAGATGGTAAAGACCAAAAGGTAAAGTCCTTTGTCCCAAACACAGCTAGTGAGTCCTAAGACTAGGATTCATTCACTCATTTATTCACAGATATTTGCTGAGCTCACGTTCTGTGCCAGCCCTATGCCAAGGGCTGGAGATTGATTGTCACCATGCTGCATGGGGTCCATACCTTCATGGAACTTCTAGTTGGGCTGAATCTAATTTAAACTCAGATCTGATTAGTGCCAATGTTTTTACTTCTCCACTTTGTCGCCCTTTCCGTACACCCCCTTGGAGCACAGCAACGTTCTTGGCACATAACAGGTGCTCAATAAATATGGGTTGAATGAATGAAGGGCTGGGAAATCGCAACAGGCCCCTCCCTGCATTGATGAGCAAAGACATTGGTGGGCCTCTGGCTGCAAAATACAGGCCAAGAGCATTTTCTCTGCCATTTCTGGGCTGATGAGCAAACCTGGGAATGTTCATTTTCAGAATGGACACTTGATCAGGTCCGACGTCTGGACCTAGAGCTCAGGGCCCAGGCGGGGCACTCATGCACACCTCAAGCTAGAGTTTATTGTGGGAGAGGACAGGGTGTCCACAGGGCCTACAATAAAGGTTTCAGGGATATCAGAAGCCCCACTCTGAGGGAGACTTAAGGTCTCATGATGTGGAATCTCTTTCTGATCGACAGTAGACAGCTGAGGAGCCTCCAGCCTGGCGTGTGGAGGGTCACCTGGATTCATGGATGGCTGAATTCATGAGCAGCAGCTTGTTCTGTAAGGAGAAGAGGCAACGCCAGTCACCAGCATGTCCACCCTTTCAACCCCAGGGCCACACTGAATGGAAACTCTCATCCATGTATGCCCACTAAGGGCAGGTGCCAGGAGCATTCACATTAAAACTCTTTCCAAGTGATATTCAATTATTCACTTCTTGTTGCCTTCCATTCACTAAACTGTGAGCTCCATGAGGGCAGGGACTGGCTATTTACCAGCAACCAGAGTGGGGGTGGTCTGGGTTTGGAGTGGGGCCAGTGTTCCGTACTGGTTTGGGTGGAGATCTTGAGAGAAGCTAGAATTTTTGGTAACCTGAGGATCTGAGTGACTTGGCAGGGCACAACCTGCTTGGTAGTGGTCTCCTCAGGTCTCCCAAGGGACAGTAGTGGTCATTGTAATATGGTGACCTCTAAAGTGTTCTCACAGCACCTGCAGATACCCCTCAGCAGGCCTCACTGGGGGCTCCAGGCCTGGGGGTACCTCTTTCAGCCACTTGCCAACCCTGAGGAGTCCTTCCTGGATAGAGCAGACACTCATCTGTGAGGCTTTTCAGCAGTTTCACATCCAGCTGCCTGAGGATTTCACCGATCAGAGGACATACCTGAGCCACCAGCACAGAGAGAAGGGTCAGGACAGGGGCTGGGAAAAGAAAACCGGATTGCCTGTGGCTGGATTTCCAACAGGAATTGGGGCAAGAGAGGCTCCCTTGTATCGAGCATCAACTACACACTAAATGTCATGCGTGGTCCTTCCGTGCTTTGTCTCCCTGAGACCTCATGACAACTCTATGAGATAGGGATTGTGATGGTTCCCATGCTACAGATGGGGAAACTGAGGCTGAGGAAGCTAAATCTCTTACCCATGGCAAAAATGAATTTTTTAATTGAGTTTTTTCCGGTTCTAAAGCCCAAGGTTTGAAACCTTTTGCTAAATTACCTATATATACATATGCCTTGATATTCAGTATCAAGGATGCCCAAGGCACAAATACTTTTCTCAAACTTACCTGGTTTTCTATCAGGTGTGGGATAACTTTTTCTAAGTTCTCTTTGAGATTGTGGAGAAAAGGTTTCATCTTTGGTGGGACAGCCCTAGAAAGAGAAGTAAGTGTACAGAACAGAACAAATAAATCCAGCAAAATTAATGCCAAGTGGTATATGTTGAGTACACCTTACACAGTCTCTTAATCCTTGCCCAGCCCTATTCAAGAAGTATCATTGTCTAAGGGGTAACTCAGACAGGTGACGTGACTTGCCCAAGGTCACACAGCTAGTAAGTACTAATTGTATTAGAACTATGTCAGTAGAGCCCCAGAGTCCGCAGTCTTTCCCCTACACTGTCCTCCCGTGAATGTCTGGAACAATCTAGGCACTCGACGAACGTCTGATGAATAAATGAACAGACATCCACCGAGGTCGTAGTTGTTTTCAGTATTCTGGAATTACAGAAATAAATCAGATACAAATCTTGCCCTCAAGAGTCTGTTGAAGTTGACAGACGTGGTCAGCCAGTCTGCAGAGCTTCATTAAGCTCTTTTTTTCTTTTTCTTTTTCCTTTTGTCTCAATGTCTGGAACAATCTAGGCACTCGACGAACGTCTGATGAATAAATGAACAGACATCCACCAAGGTCGTAGTTGTTTTCAGTATTCTGGAATTACAGAAATAAATCAGATACAAATCTTGCCCTCAAGAGACTCACAGTCTGTTGAAGTTGACAGACGTGGTCAGCCAGTCTGCAGAGCTTCATTAAGCTCTTTTTTTTTTTTTTCTTTTTCCTTTTGTCTTGTTCCCCACTGTGTCCCCAGCATCAGGCATGGAGCCTGGCACATAGCAGATTCTTGAGAAACAGAAGAATGAATGAGTGATGAGGAGGAGCTTTAGAGAAGGCAGGAAGGGCATCCCAGGCCAAAGGATTCACAGGTGCAAAGGCGCAGTGGTGCGAAAATGTGCGGCGTGCTGTGGAGCCTTCACAGAGGCCGGAGGGCAAAGCACTACAGTGCCAGGCAGAGGAAAGGACACGTAGGGCCTTGAGTGACATTCTGGAGTTTGCTCTTCATCCAGAGGGCATGGGAGAATCATTGGAGGCTTTGGAGCAGGGGCTGGGGGCATGACCAGGTTTCTGTGTTAGAAAGTTGCTTCTGCTACAGGCTGGAGCATGGAGTGTAGGAGATGAGGTCCAAGTCAGGGAGAGCCAGCAGGAGGCTCCTGCAATGGTCCAGGTAGTGGACGATAGGCTGGGGCGGTGGCTGTGGGGATGGAGAGAAAGGGAGCCACCTAGGGCTGTCAGGAGGTCATTGATGGGAACCGGTGAAGACGAGCTAGGGGAGTGAAGAGGACAAAGAGTCTGGCTCCTGGGAGGGTGGCAGGGCTGTCACTGGATAGGAACAGAGGAGGAGGAGCAGATCCTGGGGAGAGGATGAGATCTGTTTTGGACTCATCCACGAGGTGGTGGGAAGTGAGGCTGCATCTAGGGCCTGCTAGGAAGGGGCCCAGACTGGGTGGAGTGGCGCTGGGGCCTTACTCAGTTAGCACTGTCATGTGGGCACTGCTGGGCTCTGCACGGCATTTGCCCATCACCAGATCCCTCCGGCCAAACTCGTCTTTCTCCAGCCAGAACTCCACAGAGAGGTTCACGTGTGCACACAACTTTAGGATGTTGTCATTGAAGGGCCTGCAAATGGGGGGATGGGCGGAGGTAGAGAAGGAACAGAGGGCGGTGGAAGCAGCTACATGAAGAGTGACTGTCATGTGGGCGAGGCAGGCACTGCCCACCATTGGGGCTGCCCATGGCATTCTGGGTCTTTTCAACACACCAGGCCCAGTTAAATCCTGAGGTTAGTGATTAAGGAGAAAATGGCTATTAGCCAGAAAGACTTTTGAGATTTCTTTAAATAGAACAGATTAGAGGCCTTGGAAATTCAAAAAATGAGAGTTAATCTTGATTTCAAAAACCTGTCCATTCAGCTGTGGCCCCCCTTTCCTTGGGGACAGTGGATGTCAAAGGGTAATTTGAACAGGATGGTGAACAGAGGGTGCTGAGATCATTAAAACGCTTCTCCCTTTCTTTAAATGAGCCCGGTGTAGTGAACACACATAGGTTTAAATGAGCAAATGACCTGCTGCCACCAACTAATGAGTGTCATCCACATTTCAACTCAAGAAACCAAGGCTCAGAGAGGTAAAGTGACTTGCCCAAGGTCACACAGCAAGTGAGTGCTGAAGCTGGGATTTGAATTCAAGTTGGGGTCAGAAAGATCTGGATTTCCCAGACTGCTAAGTTTCCCCCTAGCTCCCAGGTTCCCAATGAGGAGGAACAGTGCCTCTCAGATGCCGCTTCTGTATGACTCACTGTCTCAGTTCAATGTCAAATTCAAGTGAGATGTTTGCCGAGAACCACTCCTTGTGGAAAGACATCTGGATCCCGCCATAGTCCAGCTGAATGTTGGTGATGTTGATACTATACAAAGAAAGAACAGAGGCCCCGCAAGGTTGAGGGACCCCAGAACAGGGAAGGCGTTGTGCCGAGAAGCAAGGCTGGCCTATCTGTAAGCAGGGCCTGGCAATGGGATTTGGAATCAGATCCTTTTACAGATGCTCTTAGGGCAAGAGCCAGATGTGGGAGCCCTGGGCTGTGAACTGTCCCGAGGGCCCCTGACAACTAGCTCCATACAATTTTGGTTGTTCAACCCATAGCCAGCTATTGACAAGGTACAGACCCAGACGCTGGTCCTGTTCTCAGACCAAGCCTCCCCCTCTCAGTTGACGGCCCTGCCATCTGCCCAGGAGCCTGGGTGAAAGCCTCAGGAGCTGTCTTTGACTTCTCTCCATCCCTCACCCCCCACTCAACCCATTGGCAATCATGTCGGCTCTGCTTGCAAATATATCCCGAGTTTGGCCACTTTCACCACTTCTGTTGCTTTGACTTGTTCTAGGTCACCATCACCTCTTGCCTGGAAGTGCTCCAGCTCTTTCTGAGCTACCTGCCATGATCTTGGCCTCTCTACAGACTATTCCCCATTAGCAGCCAGAGGGGCCATAACAATCCCCTTTCACTCAACATTCTCCACTGGTTTCTCACTGCTCCTGGAATAAAATCCAAACTTCACCTCAGGGTCTGTTCCAACCCACCGCCATAGCCCCATCTCCTACCACCCAGCCACACAGGACATTTCCTCATCCTCAAACCCACCATCTCTTTCCTACCCCAGGGCCTTTGCACTCACTGCCCAGCACACCCTCCCCATGTCCTTCACGTCACTTGCTCTCTTTTCTTCATTCAAGTTTCTATCTAAGGGCCACCTCTTTAGAAAGGTCCTCCTGGTCAGCCCTCTCACTTTCACCCCTTACCTTGCTAAGTTTATATCATAACATGTCTCTCCACCTGAAATTAGTTATTTACTTCCTGGGGCCTATCTCACTAAGTAGGATGCAAGGTCCAAAAAGGTTAGTGACCACATGTTCTCTTCATAGTCGTATTCCCATTACCCAGCTCAGGTCCTGATACACAGTAGGTGCTCAATGAATAATTGTAGGATTTGCTAAAGGAATGAATGAAGCCAGGTGATTATGGTTGCACATATAGGAAAACCCTGCTGGTGACTATAGGTGCTCATTAAAATGGAGAGAATGAGGGATTTGAATCAGAGAGAGGGGAGCTCAAGGGCAGAGCAGTGTGGAAGACTGGGCTGCAGCTGAGCAGTTAGGAGACCTGGGAAGCTGAGCAGACATCTGGGAGAAACGAGTCAAGGTGGATGTAAGCAGGTCAGGCCCAGTTCCACAAGGCGAATCACAGCCACCAATGGTCACACATTCCCTGTGCACACCAGACAAGTCACCTGCATGATTCTGAGAGCTCCCAACAACTCCCAGAGGCAGGGACAATAATTATGCCCATTTCATTGATGAGAACTCAAGGCTGAAGCTCATAGGGCTCAAATGCTTTGCCCAGTCATACAGCTACCAAGCCATAGAGTGGAGAATCAGATGCTCAACTCTAGTCCTGGGCTCATTTGGTACCCCAGATGTTTATCCAAGCTGTGCACTAGGCACCCATTTTACAGATGAGTCCAGAGTGATCAAGCAGTTTCCCCAATGTTGGTAGCAGAGCCAGGATTTAGACACAGACACTCCTGAGCTGTCTCTTTTAATTACCCTGTTCTCCCATCTCCCCAAAGGACACCTAGCTTTGGGCTTCTACTCATCCTCATACTGGGCCTTCCACCATCTTTTCTTCAATCATCTTTTTTCCTTTTCACAGGCCTTGCACCCCCATCCCAGCTCTGCTCTCTGCGCCAGAGTTCTGTCGGGAGTGCCAGGGCCAGGGATGGGGTTTGGGGTCTTACCTGTCCACTTGATGCTGCTGGGGCTTCATGCTGCTGATCAGCCAGCCCACCACCCCTGGGGACATCTGCCCCAACGCATTCAGACTGTCCAGGAGGTGGATGCTCTGGATTCGGCTCTCTGCATTGTGCTTCATGAGGCCCTGGGCAATAACTGGAAAAGGACAAGGGACCAGTGACATCGTGTGGTGTGATGGAAAAGGTGGGTTGGGGGCTGGAGTTAGGAGACCTTGGTTGCAGGCCTGCACACCCTCTTCTTGCTGAGTGATTCATGCATGTCACCACCTCCTCCCCGAGACCCATATTCTTCATCTGTGAAATTATGCACTGCAAGATTGATGTGAGAAATAAAGAAAAACACCTGCAGAGGATCTGGCAGGCAATGCCTGCTCAAAGGACTTATTCTGGTTGAAAGTTTACCCAGCATTGTATCTCTGGGCTGCAGCACAGAGCAAATACACAGGATCTAGAACACAATAAAGGTTGGTTGATGAGAAAAATAAGCAGGTAAGTATAAAGAGAATAAATATAAATCGCCCTACACCATGCTTGGAATAAATTGCAGGACCCAGTGGAACTTCTGGCAAAAAAAGAATAAATCCCCCAAAGGAAGGAAAATTTAAAAACTATGAGGATGCTTAAGTCCTGCCTCTCTTGGCTCCAGACCTTCCTTCCCAGGATGGGGGCCAGCTCTGACAAACCTTAGAGCTCACCACACGGCACATTTATTTCACTGACTTGACCCACCTTGCCATCAGACCCCATGCCAAGAACTCTGGGGTACTGCAGAGCAGCAGAAACCATTGTTGCGCCCAACCCTGTCCTCCAGGGCCAGTCCCCAGACCTCCTTCCAGCACCCCTTGTTTCTGTCATTATAGACAAGAAAGTGTCATGACCCCATGCCAAGAACTCTGGGGTACTGCAGAGCAGCAGAAACCATTGTTGCGCCCAACCCCGTCCTCCAGGGCCAGTCCCCAGACCTCCTTCCAGCACCCCTTGTTTCTGTCATTATAGACAAGAAAGTGTCATAGATCTGGGTTCAAATCCTGACCTGTCACCTCCCTGAGTCTTGATTTCCTCATCTGTATAACAGGGACAGTAATACTACCCACCTCATAGGATTCTCGTAAGGAAATCTAAGACCATTCATCAATTTAATCAGCTGACAAATATTTATTGAGGATCTACTGGGTGTCAGGTCATGTTCTGGGCACTAAGGACACAAGGCACTTTTCTGTTTAGTAGAAGAGACATACATTAATCTATAGGGGAAACTGTAGGTATGCTTAGAACTCTTAGTAGTGCTTGGTTAATGACAGTAGCTCTTGGGGATTTGTGAGCAGCAGACAGCAGTGGTTGCCAATCCGATATTCATTCATTCATTCATCTATCCATCTATCCGTCCATCCATCACTCATCCATCCTATCCTTCTCATCTGAACCTTGGTCTCATGCAGGCACTCTCTCCGATTCCTGGTCCAGTTGAGGCTGTTGACTGTTTGAGCCATCATTATGTGATGACTCTTGGTGACTCTTTCAGGTTCAAAGTTGGCATGTGACCCAAGTTGGCACTATCTGACTATACAGAAGATCTATGTTCTATGTCTGAGGTGAAGGTTTCTTTCTCTTTCTTCTATTGGAAAGTAGCAAGACAGCCTGTAGCTCCAAAGACCACTAACCACCATTTTTCTACCACACTGAAAAGCAGCCTAAGGATGAAACCCTGATGATAGCAGAGCTGAGAAATGGACAAAATCCAGTCTGGATGGAAGCTTTGAGCTGCTGACAGAACCAAAGCTGGAGTTTGTCATACCTATGACTTTCAATGTGTGAAATGATAACTTCTTAATCGTTTAATTGTTGTATTTTCTGCTACTTGCAGCTCAGCTCCATAACTGATACATGGGAGATGATAGTAGCAATAAATATAGTTGAAGAGGCCCTTTCCACATATACATATGAGTACTTTCCATCATTTAAGTCTCAAAACAGCCTCATGAACAAACGTTCTAACTGTACCCATTGTATAAATGAGGTTACTTGGGCCCACAACTACACACCAATATATTTGATAACCTAAATGAAATGAATACATTTATGGCAAACCTTAAAATGCTAAGTTTCAATGCAGGAAAATGGAAAACATCTATAATCTAAGAAATTAAGAAATTCTAAGAAATTTCTCAAGAAATAGACATGGAGATTGAAGATCTCATTCTCCTAAAGCTTCTGACCTAGACCGTTTTATGGAAGAGTTTAACCAAACTTCAATAAAAAAGAAATTGTGAAAGAAAATAGAAAAAATGCCAGATTAATTCTATGAGGCTAGGGTAACTTGCCTAGCCTCAAAGACAGTACAAGAAAAGAAAGTTACATATTAGTTTTACATACAAAAATTTGCTAAAATCCTAAATAAATCATTA
>NW_007729264.1:71531-72823 GCF_000696425.1 Galeopterus variegatus | reverse complement strand
GTTTTATGGAAGAGTTTAACCAAACTTCAATAAAAAAGAAATTGTGAAAGAAAATAGAAAAAATGCCAGATTAATTCTATGAGGCTAGGGTAACTTGCCTAGCCTCAAAGACAGTACAAGGAAAGAAAGTTACATATTAGTTTTACATACAAAAAATTTGCTAAAATCCTAAATAAATCATTAGCTAATAAAAGCTAACCATACATTATAAAAATATGTTTATTCCAGAAATGCTAAGATGGTTCAACAGCAGAAAATCTATTACTATGATTTATCATTTAATGGATTGAAGGAAAAAATTGATTAACTTTTAGATGCAGAGAAATATTTGTTAAAGGTCAATACTGTTTTATGATTAAGAAAAAATTTATTAAACCAGGAACATAAAGAACAGCCTTAATGTGATAAAAACTATATTCCAAAAACCTACAGAAAATATTACACTTAGTGGAGAAATCTAGATACATTCCTATTCCAGTAGAAGGCCCTGGCTCAATGCAAGATTAAAACGCACAGGAAGTAGAAGGCTTGGGGGAAAAAAGATAAAACTGCCACTACTCACAGATGATATAATTTTTTAGGTAGAAAATCCAACAGAGTAAATAGGACAAACTATTAGAACTATAGAAGGCCAGCAAGACTTTTGGATATCAGATCAATTTTCAAAAATAAGTAGATTTCCTCTCATCTGTGTCAGCAATATCGATTAGAAAATATAATACAAAATTAGGTAGCATTTACTATGGCAAAAAACTCATTAAATTCTCTAGGAAGTAATTAAAAATTAAATTATGCTCAAGATATTTGTAAGGCGTTAAAACTATTATGGAATATAAAGTAAAATCTGAATAAAATAAAAGATATTCTAAGTTTATGATTGGGTGGCCTAACACTGCAGAAATATAAATTCTCTGTAAATTAACAAATATATTCAATGTAATCCCACTCAAATTTCCAGATGAGTTTTTTAAAAAGGAACTCAACACACTCTAGAATTCATTTGGAAAAGTAAAGATCTATCAGATAAAACTGCATTCTACAAAGATGTAGTATTTAAAGTATTATGTTATTGATGTAGAAACAGATACACAGATACAGCATAGAGAGCTCAGAAGTGAATCCTTGTGTTTGGGAATTTGATCATTCCATAGATGGATTGGAAAAACTGATTCATTATATGGAAAAAAGTGAAGCTGATTCTCTACTTACAAACATAGACAAATATAAAGATGGCCTCCAGGTAGATTAAAATCCTAAATGTGAAAGGTGACATTATAAAGCTATTAGAAAAA
>NW_007729264.1:69645-71098 GCF_000696425.1 Galeopterus variegatus | reverse complement strand
AAAAAGAGAGCAGACTATATCTGGGGTAGGGGCAAGCTCTTAAGACTCTACAAATACAAAACATAAGATAAAATATTGATCAGTTTGAAAATATTCTTGTTCAATGAAGGACCTACAAAGTTAATAGATGACAGTCTGGGAGAAATAGCAATGCTTAAATCTGACAAGGAACTAATGTCAAGAATAAATTAACATCTCCTCAAATCGAAGAGGATTAAAGAAAAGAAAAGCAAATGTAAAAATGGATAAAAGATAACCAGGGTATTCCAAGGAGTCAAAATGGTTAACAAAATTCTGATGAGATGCTCAAACTTCCTACAAATCAAATAAAGTCTAGCCAAAATAATTAGATATCACTCAACTATACATCAGACTGGCAAAAAATTAAAAAGATGATGTTTTAGAATGAATTGTGTCCTCCCCCACCAGTGTGACTGTATTTTGATATANAAAGATGATGTTTTAGAATGAATTGTGTCCTCCCCCACCAGTGTGACTGTATTTTGATATAGGGTCTTTAAGGAGGTGATTAAGGTTAAGTGAGATCATAAGGGTGGGGCTCTAATCTGATAAGACTGGTGGCCTTATAAGATGAGGAATATACACTGGAGATCTGTTTCTGCCTGAGGATACATTAAGAAGGTAGTTGTCTGTAAGCCAGCAAGAGAGGCCTCACCAGAAACCAATCCTGCTGGCACCTTGATCTCGGACTTTCAGCCTCCAAAACTGTAAAAAATAAATGTCTGTTGTTTAAACCCTCCAGTCTGTGATATTTTGTTATGGCAGCCCTAGCAGATGAAAACAGATGGATACTCTACAGTGTTGGGGAACATAGGAAGACAGGTGTGCTCATTTACTACTGGAGCAAGTGTAGACCAGCTTAGCCATTCTAGGGAGGATTCTGGCAGTTTTAGTCAAATTGAGTTTACAACTGCTTCAGCAGCCATCTGCTGGGGCCCAGCCATCCTTCTTCTGGGCATATCCCACAGAAATTCTCCCATAGTTTCTAACAGGGACACATGCAGGGATGTTCACCTCAATGTAGTTGATAATAGTGGGGAGTTAGAGATAACTTAAGTGTCCATCCCTGGGGGGATGGCCAAGTAAACTGAGGTGGATGAATCTCATGGACCTCTGCACCAGCCAAAGCAACACAGATGTCAGCAGCATAATGTTGAGCGAAAACAGTAAAAAAAGGGATGAGATATATATGGCAATGCAATTTGTGTAAATCCAAACACTGCGTGTACAAGGATACAGGCATATTAAATACATCTATGAAACACAAGGCAGTAGGAGAATGGGAGTGTGAATAAGGGATAAAGGGGGAAAATAAAATAAAACAGAAGAGGGATCTTGTAGTGATTCATGACAATGATGATGTGCTATGAATTGGCATATGATTAGCTCAGCCTCAATTTCCTGTACTCAAGATCTAAGAAAAAGAGAAAGA
>NW_007729264.1:68567-69586 GCF_000696425.1 Galeopterus variegatus | reverse complement strand
AAGAGAAGGTAAATGACTTGAGGTCACCCAGCAGGTCAGGGGTGGGGTCCAGACGAAGCCTTCCCCACCCACCCTGTGCGCAGCAGGAGAGTGCAGGACTTAGCTTACTTCTTGCCAGGGTAGATTTGCTGTCCGTGTGGGCCTTGGCCAGGCCAGGCCAACGCTGACTGGGCAGTGCCAAGGGCAAGACCAGCAATCCGAGGAGGATGAGGTGCCTCCAGAGTGGACGCATCTTGGGTTCTTGGACCTACAGGTGTCAAGAAGGGTCAGATAGGGCCTGGGCAGATGGCTGTGAGGGTGGCCACCAGGATGGATGGGCTCATGGTTTTCTGCAGGAAGATGATGCCAGAGTCAGCACCCCCAGCATACTGGAGGGTGTGTGTGTGAGGGACCCTGGCAGCTGCCACAAGGGCTTGCTCACATGTGGAGAGCGGTAGGGGGAACCTGGGAGATCAGGGCTCCAGAGGGAGGCCCTGTTGCTTGGAGACGCTCACCAGGCCCTCTGTTGGGTCACCCAGCAGGAGTGCTCTCCCAGACCCTGGCACAAGCTGGATGTGGGTGACTCTTCAATGAACAAGTGAGTGGATGAATGAGTGCCTGTAGCTAATCCCAGGCTCTCCAATTGGACCAGGACTTTCTGAAGAGCAAGACCAACCTCAATCCCTGCCACGATGCTTGCTTGCCAGAAATTAAGTACTAATGAAGGTTTGCTGAGTGACCAAATGACTGCACAGATGACTGAGGAGATCTCTGGATCTCCATCAGATTAGGAGTTTCTGGAGGGCAGGGGATGAGTCTGATTAATCTTCCTGTCTACAGTGTCTCCTGTGCTTGCCACATGATGAGTACTGGTGAATATTTGTTAAATGATACAAATGAATAAATGAAGAATTGGATGGATGGATGGATGGATGGATGGATGGATGGATGGATGGATGAATGGACCTTATTTTTCCAGCTAAGATTTACAGGAGGGGAATGGAGAGACTTGAAGCCAAAACGTCAGGTTTACCTTGGGG
>NW_007729264.1:65287-67733 GCF_000696425.1 Galeopterus variegatus | reverse complement strand
GATGGATGGATGAATGGACCTTATTTTTCCAGCTAAGATTTACAGGAGGGGAATGGAGAGACTTGAAGCCAAAACGTCAGGTTTACCTTGGGGCCCTGCAGTTGGGGATCAGAGAGAATTCACCACCACCATCTTGGCCTGAAGTTATGGCAAAGGCTTCCTAACTGGTTTCTCAGCTTCCGACCTTGCCCGCTTACAGTCTCTTTTCCACACAGCAGCCTGAGCAGTCATTTTAAGATGTAAGTCAGACCATGCCACTGTCCTGCTAAAAGCCCTCCAAAGTTTCCTATTGCACAATGAGCAAAAGCCAGACTTTGTGCAATGCCTCCCAGGTCAAGTAGGGTCCCCTGTGCCCTCTCTGACCTCACCGCCTTCAACTTTCCCTCCTACAACTTTCTCTCTGTGGCTTTAGCCACACAGACTGGGCCCCACATGAGCTCTGAGACAAAGGCATTTGTCACTGTTCCTATGTTCTTCTCCCATGCTGCAGGGGATGTGCAGGGTTCCACTCAATGGGAACATCCTTTGTAAATCTCACAGAAGCCCTGGGTCCATTCTTGGGCAATCCACTCTGGCTTTGTAAGCCATTGTATTGAAAGCCTTAGTTCAAGGTGTTGGCTCTCCCCCGTGTAAGATCCTTTCTCAGAATTTATGCTCCCCTTGGGTGTGTTTGTAGAATATCAATTACTTTGCAATGTACTTTCCTAGCCTTCCTGGTCTTGTGTAACCGGTTAGATTTTTTTTTTTTTTTTTTTTTTTTGGTCATGAAAATTGGAGAAGAGTGGGTACTGTTGGGAGGAATAAATCTGTTGTCCTTGGCTCTTTGGGCGTCTTAACATGGGGATAGAGAGGGGCTGTCAGTCCTGCCTCATCACTGGCCATGGTACTCAGAGCCATGGAGTCTAGTGAAAAGACAATGTGGAGGGATTCTAATGAAGTGATGATGTGAAGGGTGTAGACTTTCAGAGCTTGATGCATGACAAGGGACAACAGATTTAGAGAGACCAGAGGGCCCTGCTCAGGGAGCGAGCACTGGATTTGAAGCCAGCCTGATACAGAATCACATGCAATTAAGAGCACTTGCTTTGAAGTGACACAGACTTGGGTTCAAATCCTGACTCTGTATCTTGGCAGATTCAGTTCCCAGGCCTGTTAAAGGATAATAATGCAGACCTCAGAGCTGCAGTGAGGATTGAAGGGAACCATGCTTGGATCACTGCTCAAAAACCATGTTATTACGATGGCCCTTATCCTTATCCTCACGTCTCTGAGCTACTTCATCTGTATGCCAGGGAAGCTGGTGGAGTAAATGACACAAAGTACGAGTGTCCTGAGATGGTGCCTGGGACACAGGAAGTGTGCCATGTATAAAGGAGGCACCTCTGTTGAGCACTTTCACAAACGGCAGGAATTAGAATGGGGTGGCTGGAGTGACTGTGGTTGTGTCACGTTCCTGGAGGGAGCTTGTGCATGATAGTTCAGATGGTGGCTTTTCTGTGTCATTCATTCAACAAAAAAAGCAGCTGAAATCAGAGGGCTAAGTGCCAGGTGCTATGGGCTCTGGGGGACTAGGGGAAAGTGGCCAGGCAGGGTCCTTGTCCTCATGGAGCTCACATACCCACGGGGAGACCGAGAGTCTTCAAATATCCCTGCAACTGAGCATATGATTATGAAGTATGGTCCAGCTGTGGAGGAGATGGAGGTGCTGGGAGATGGCCCTGTGAGGGGACACATGGCCAATGGAGGGGGGTGTGTGTGTCAGAGGAAAGACCTCCTTGAGGAGGTAGAGTTTGAGCTGACATTCAAGGGAAAAGGCTATAATTTGGCTGGGCTTCCCAGGCTGGTGCTCCCAGAGAGGGTGAGGGTGGAATGAGGACCTCTCCTTCATAGGCAGCTGCCTAGAGGATGGTGTGTGTGTGTGTGTGTGTGTGTGTGTGTGTGACGTTTACTTGTTGAGGCTCATTCTCTGTGCTAAGCCTGCTCTGCGGGTGATCTCATACCATCCTTGTGCCACACAGAAGAGGGAACCAGGACCCAGAGAAACCCTGCCGCTGCCCAAGCTCCTAGCCAGGACGAGGCTGAGCTGGCATCTCTTGGCCTCAATAGAACTGTCCAAGAGGCTGTTTCCTTCGGAAGGAAACTGGAGCCTCTGGACACCACCAAGCCTCACCAGTTAGCAATCTCCTTTACTATTTCAAACAGCTTTCCTTAGAACAACCTTCTTTACTTTTTTCAGGGGGGGGCATTTCAAAAATGTGATGAAACTTTGGTTTGTATTTTCAGGAATAAGAATGGCAAATATCAAAATTTTCAGTGAGTTGGAGTTGAAGAGGGAATGAAGACTGAGGTCTCACCATAACCGTGAACACTCTGGACCACAAGGGGGCAGGAGCCAACCCCATTGAGCCCAGGGTCTTCCTTAGCAAAGACACTGTCCTCAGGAGCA
>NW_007729264.1:58540-64791 GCF_000696425.1 Galeopterus variegatus | reverse complement strand
TGCTAAGCCTGCTCTGCGGGTGATCTCATACCATCCTTGTGCCACACAGAAGAGGGAACCAGGACCCAGAGAAACCCTGCCGCTGCCCAAGCTCCTAGCCAGGACGAGGCTGAGCTGGCATCTCTTGGCCTCAATAGAACTGTCCAAGAGGCTGTTTCCTTCGGAAGGAAACTGGAGCCTCTGGACACCACCAAGCCTCACCAGTTAGCAATCTCCTTTACTATTTCAAACAGCTTTCCTTAGAACAACCTTCTTTACTTTTTTCAGGGGGGGGCATTTCAAAAATGTGATGAAACTTTGGTTTGTATTTTCAGGAATAAGAATGGCAAATATCAAAATTTTCAGTGAGTTGGAGTTGAAGAGGGAATGAAGACTGAGGTCTCACCATAACCGTGAACACTCTGGACCACAAGGGGGCAGGAGCCAACCCCATTGAGCCCAGGGTCTTCCTTAGCAAAGACACTGTCCTCAGGAGCAAAGGAGGAAGGCAGATCACTAACAGAGACCGGCCATTCAGAGCCTCACCTGCCTTAAACGTCAGCCAGTAGGAAGGAGGAAATGTACATGAGTGCCTCTCCTTAAACCGTGCATCTGGCCTCTTCGATTTTGTTCTTTAAACAACGTGGCTTCTCCCTGCTTCCCACTGCCTTTCTCTAAGGGACCAAGTGTTTTCTTTCTCTTTTCCCCCTTTCTGTGTTTGGATCCCAGTTCCCCTTTTACTAATTTTCTCCAACATGGGTCACTCAAAATTTGCTCATTTTGCTCTGATCCTAAATTCTCATGGTTGCTGAAAATAGTTGCAAAACTAAATTTCTCCATCTGGATCCACCTCAGGGAATTGGAGAACCGTCCTTGGGAGGGGGTTGTATGACTCTGGGAGTGGCAGTCCTGTCCTGCTGTTCAGTGTTTGGCAGCTCCCAGGAAGGAGGAGTTTATCTATCAGTGAGTCAACAGGTTTTATTGAGCATCTCTGTGTGCCAAGCAGTGAACGAAACATACGAAAGTCCCTGCTTTGACTGTGCCTACATTCCAGTGGGGAGACAGGCAATCAATAAGCAAAGTGAAAATTAAATAAGATGATTTCATGGAGTGATGAGTGCTATGAGGGAAATAAAAGAGTAATGAGATGGTACGTGGGTGGGATGGGGAGTGAGGGCCCTTCAGATGGATTGGGTATGGATCCCCTCTCAAAGCTGACACACAGGCGTTTATAAGAGCCATGTGGAGACGAGGGTACTGGAGCTTCCAGGCACAGTGCTCTAGCCCTGAGGTAGCTAGCTCAGCATGTTGTGGGGAGAACAAGAAAGCCAGTGTAACCAGAGCAAGTGAGAAAGGGGAAGAGTGGTGGGATTCGGGTCAGGAATGTGCGTGGGGACAGATCAAGTATGTCTTCCCAGTTCCTGAGTTTCTTTCTAGGACAGACACAGGTCTGAATCCTGTCTCTGCTGATTCTTAGTGGTGTGGCTTGAACGCATCACTGCACCACTCTAAGCCTCAGTTTTCTCATCTATTCGAGAGGAAACAACTATTACTTCCCAGGTTTACCATGAGGATTAAATTAGAAAAATGCATTTAAAAATGCCTGGTACACAGTAGGTGCTCAATAAGTGTGCATCTCTTTCCTCTTTTTTATTAAGTCCTTTTTTTTTTATTTAAAGAATGGCTTTAATCGTCATTTTAAGTATACGGTAGGGGAAAAGTGTGCTTTAATTAAATATACATCATACCAGTGNCGTACTCAAAAAGTCGAAGCAAATCATAGTATCGCCCATGGATATCACCACATATTTTCAGTGGTGCTTCAAGTTCTAGTAGGATAGGCTGACTGAGAAAGATCTCACGAGACTTTAAGCACAGTCCTCTGATTTCATTCTCTTGTAGCTGGACATTCTTACCTGGTTTTGACCCTCTCACTTCCAGCAACCGTTGGATGATGCTGTCGATGTTGAGTTTATCTATATCCGCCATCG
This sequence comes from Galeopterus variegatus, assembly GCF_000696425.1. Lineage (NCBI taxonomy): Eukaryota > Metazoa > Chordata > Mammalia > Dermoptera > Cynocephalidae > Galeopterus > Galeopterus variegatus. The sequence continues at coordinate 62,821 of NW_007729264.1, read as the reverse complement.
CCTTCCCCCCGCCGACCTTCCAGCAGTGGCGCCACCGCCGGCTCGCGCCCGGGATTCACGCCTCCTTTCCCACGCCACGAGCAGAGGCGGTGGTGGCGGCAGTGGCAGCAGCCGCTGCGGGCCCCCCCCCCCCAACCGCCCCACTGCCTGCTTCCTCCTTCTCTCCCCACTGGAACCACGAGTAAGTCCTTGTTTTATAAGGCAACAGAACTGGAGATGGAGGAAGGTAATTCTCATGAGTAGCAAGACCTTGGCTGAAGACCCCTTTCTGATCTCAGTTTCCCTTCCTGTAAATAACATCCAACCTGGCCTTGAAGGATCAATGGCATTTTGCCTGAGGTGGAGTGAAGGATGTGCCATTCCAAAATATGATGAACTGGTCTTTTCAAACTATTCCAAAAAATAGAAACAGAGGCCATTCTACCAAACTCATTCTAAGGGGCCAGCATCACCCTGATACCAAAATAAGACAAAGATACAACAACAAAAAAAAGAAAACCATAGGCCAATATCCTTGATGAACATAGATGCAAAAATCCCCAACAAAATATTAGCAAACAGAATACAGCAACACATCGAAAAGATTACACATCATGATCAAGTGGGATTCATCCCAGGGATGCAAGGTTGGTTCAACATATGCAAGTCAGTAAATGTGATACACCACATCAACAAAATCAAGGACAAAAACCATATGATCATCTCAGCAGACACAGAAAAAGCATTTGACAAAATTCAACATCCCTTCATGATAAAGACAAGGATGCCCACTCCCACCACTACTATTGAACGTAGTATTGAAAGTACTATCCAGAGCAATCAGGCAAGAGAAAGATAAAGGGCATCCAGATGGAAAAGATGGGTCAGATTGTCCCTGTTTGCAGATGACATGATCCTATATATAGAAAAACCTAATGACTCAACCAAAAAACTCACAGAGCTGATAAATGATTTCAGTAAGATTGCAGGATATGAAATCAACATGCAAAAATCAGTAGTGTTGGAGGCTTTCAGTCAAGATGGTGGAATAGATGGTCCCCAGCATCACTCTCTCCCACAAATCAACCAATTTACAACTATTAAAAAGCAACAACAGCCAAGCTGGGGTCGCTAGAGCTCAGGGGAAGAGAAGAGACCTATGAAGTGCATGAAGGCAGGAGAAGTCATGATGAGAGAAAGAAAAAACCTCTCTGACCATTTTAAGCCCTGGCCACATCCAGGCTGGAGCTGGTGAGTGCACTGAGCAGGAGCTGGCAAAAGCTGCAGCTGTGTCCTTTGGATGAAGTTGCATGGAGGCAAGACAGCAGGGAAGAAGAGGGCCTTGGTGGTCCCCAGGCCAGCAAGGCCACTAATTAGGTTCCTGTGGACCCACATAGGAGCAAGGAGTCACAACAATTGAAAAAAAGGAGACACTCAGAGGCCAGTGAGTCATCGCAAGGGACCGGTGCATAGCCCATCCCATTGGAAGTGTTTGTAGCCTGGGTGGTGGGGGAGACAGGCCCACAAGGGGAACACTGGGGCACAGCAAGAACAGCTGATCTGCACCCCAATCAGTGAAAGACCACTCAGAGGAGACTGGTCAGGAATATAGAATTGCATGGGATGCAGTTTGATGAAAAGACCTATGCCTAGAACAGAGTTTCTACACAACCCAGGTGTACCAGATCTCTTGAGAGTTGGAAGTACCTATAAAGTCAACAATTAAAACCTGAGCTAGGGACAAAAAGCCTTCCCTAGGGAATCAGCAGCAAAGCAGCAATTTAGCTCAACCACGGAGCTCAAGTACTGGTCCCCAAAGGAAGTTCCCCCATTTTAGAAGCAAAGGACAACAAATAAGTTCCAGCACAGAGTTTAAATGGTGGGAACAGCAAATAATCTGACACAGAAATGAAAGAAAAAACAAAGTACCCACAACCAGAGACAAAGTTTCTGGGTGGTGGGGGAGACAGGCCCACAAGGGGAACACTGGGGCACAGCAAGAACAGCTGATCTGCACCCCAATAAGTGAAAGACCACTCAGAGGAGACTGGTCAGGAATATAGAATTGCATGGGATGCAGTTTGATGAAAAGACCTACGCCTAGACCAGAGTTTCTACACAACCCAGGTGTACCAGATCTCTTGAGAGTTGGAAGTACCTATAAAGTCAACAATTAAAACCTGAGCTAGGGACAAAAAGCCTTCCCTAGGGAATCAGCAGCAAAGCAGCAATTTAGCTCAACCACGGAGCTCAAGTACTGGTCCCCAAAGGAAGTTCCCCCATTTTAGAAGCAAAGGACAACAAATAAGTTCCAGCACAGAGTTTAAATGGTGGGAACAGCAAATAATCTGACACAGAAATGAAAGAAAAAACAAAGTACCCACAACCAGAGACAAAGTTTCATATTAACTAGTAAAGGTCTCATTTCACCAAAGAACACCCATAACACCTAGAAGGACCGGAAGTCCCCCAGGTTACCAAGCCAGAAAGCGGGGGAGGGCTGGGAGCCTCAGCAATACCCTCCAAACCCACAACCGATCCCAAGGGTGGGGGACAAGGGCCTTGGCCACGCCCCCCCAACGTGTGCCGCCAGCCCATCGGCAACCACTGAGCTGTGGCAGAAAGCACCCAGGATCTCCTAAGATGGGGTGGCGGGGGACTAAGGGCCTCGGCCACACCCCCTGACACTTGCAGCCAGCCCGGTGGTGACCACTGAGCCATCACAGGAAGCATCCTGGCTTGGGATGGTGGGGGCCTCGGGCCTTGGCCATGCCTCCCCAACACATGCAACCAGCCCAGTGACAACCACCAAGCTGCAGCAAGAAGGGCCCTGGATTCCTGAGCTGTGAAGTTGGGGGATCAAGGGCTTTTGCTACACCCCCCTGACATCTGTACCCAGCCTGGCAATGACCAAGCCACTTCTGGAAGTCCCCTGATCTCCCCTGTGGGAATAAGGGGGGTGCCACAGGCCACGATCCCACCCCTCTTCCTTCTTCCTTCTTCCATCCCATTTCCTCCCCCTCCCTCCCAACTGCTCCACAACATCCTAGAATGTAAAAAATAATATTAATAAAATTACATTTTTTAAAAAAATAAAAAGAAAAAAAAATCAGTAATGTTTTTATACCCCAACAATGAACTAGCAGAAAAAGAAATCAGGAAAGCAAATCCATTTACATCAGCCACCCCCTCAAATAATATACCTAAGAATCAATTTAGCTGAGGAGGTAAAAGATCTCTACAATAAGAACTACAAATACTGCTGAAAGAAATTAAAGAGGACACAAAAAGGTAAAAAGACATTCCACGTTCTTGGACTGGAAGAATTAACACTGTGAAAATGTCCATACCACCCAAAGCAATCTAAGACTCAATGTAATCCCCATCAAAATACCAATGACATTCTTCACAGACATAGAAAAAAGAAGCCTTACATTCATACAAAACAACAAAAGATCCCAAGTAGCCAAAGCAATCTTGAGCAAAAATAAATAAATAAATAAATAAATAAATAAAGCCACTGCCATAACACTACCTGACTTTAAATTATACTACAAAGCTATAGTAACCAAAACATCATGGTACTGTCTTAAAAATAGACACTTGGACCAATGGTACAAAATAGAGGAAACAAAAATCAACCCACATACTTACAGCCAACTGATCTTTGATTAAGACAAGAACATACATTGTAGAAAAGATTGCCTCTTCAATATATGGTGATGGGAAAACTGGACACCCATATGTATAAGAATGAAACTAGACCTGTACCTCTCATCATATACCAAAATCGACTCAAAATAGATTATAGACTTGAATGTAAGACCTGAAACTATAAAATTCATAGAAGAAAATCTAGGGGAAACACTTAAGGAAGTAGGACTGGGCAAAGACTTTATGAATAAGACCTCAAAAGCACAGACAATGAAAGAAAAACAAATGGGATTATATCAAGCTAAAAAGCTTCTGCACAGCAAAAGAAATAATTAACAGAGTGAAAAAACCTAGAGTGGGAGAATATATTTGCAAACTATGCATCTGACAAAGGATTAATATCTGAACATACAAGTAACTAAAACAACTTAACAGTAAAAAAACAAGTAACCTGATTTTTAAAAATGGGCAAAGGAGCCAAATAGGCATTTCTCAAAGGAAGATATGCAAATGGCCAACAGACACATGAAAAAATGCTCAACATCACTAAGCAGCAGGGAAATGAAAATCAAAATCACATTGAGATATCATCTTACCCCAGTTACACTGGCTATTATCAAAAAGACAGAGAATAACAAATGCTGGTGA
>NW_007729264.1:55993-58384 GCF_000696425.1 Galeopterus variegatus | reverse complement strand
AACAGTAAAAAAACAAGTAACCTGATTTTTAAAAATGGGCAAAGGAGCCAAATAGGCATTTTTCAAAGGAAGACATGCAAATGGCCAACAGACACATGAAAAAATGCTCAACATCACTAAGCAGCAGGGAAATGAAAATCAAAATCACATTGAGATGTCATCTTACCCCAGTTACACTGGCTATTATCAAAAAGACAGAGAATAACAAATGCTGGTGAGGGTGTAGAGAAAGGGGAACCCTCCTACACTGTTGGTGGGACTGGAAATTAGTGCAGCCATCATGAAAAACAGTATGGACGCTCCTCAAACATCTACAGATGGAACTTCCCATATGATCCAGAAATCCCACTGCTGGATCCAATCCAAAGGAATAGAAATCATCCCATCAAAGGGATACCTGCACTCCCATGTTTATTTTAGCTCTACAGCCAAGATATAGGATGAAATTAAATGCCCATTGATGGACAACTGCATAAGGAAAATGTGGTATATATACCAATGGAATACTACTCTGCTGTAAAAAAGAATGAAATTCTGCTATTCACAGCAACATGGATGAACTTGGAGAAAATTATATTAAGTGAAATAACCTAGGTACAGAAAGAGAAATACCACGTGTCCTCACTCATAAGTGAGAACTAAAAAAATAAACAAATAAATGTAAAAAAGAAAGAAAGATAAAACAACCACAATAATATGTTGAACTTTCAAAAGGAGAGAACAGAACTGAGGCCGCAAGAGGTGGAAAAGGTGGGGGGAAAGCGGGTTTAGCAAGAAATTGATAAAGAGCCATAAAAAAATCATTACATTGTGTAATGTTGAATATACCAACTATCCTGTTTTGAACATCACATATTGCACACAGGTATTGATATTCAATGCTGTACCCTACAGATATGTACAATCAATTATGTTTCAATAAATAAATAAAACATAAAAACATAGGAGAAACTGTAGTTTCAGGAATGGCTGGCTGACCTGTCTTTCCCATTTGCAGTAAGCCATAAAGATTCCTCCCGGGGAGGTGCCCTCCCAGGACCAGGGTGAGAAAATAGCCCTGAATAAATGAATAAACTTCTCAAAGTGGCCCTGATCTTCCAGCAGCTTTTTCTTTCCCAATATCTCCTAGTGACTCCCCCAGATTTACTGCCCCTAACCATTGCTCCTGTCATTTCTTCACAAATTTATTGTTCTTTGTGTAAAAAGAATAAAAGCATCTTGCTTTGGGCACTTCTTCAGATTCTGTTCTCTTGTGAAGATCCCCACGTACATGTAAAACTAAAAAACATGTATGCTTTTCTCTTGTTAATCTGCCTTGTGTCAATTTGGTTCCTAGATGCAGCGGAAGAGCCCATGCAAGAGCTAAGGGGGTTGGAGGTGATCTCCCCCTCTCCTACGTGGGCAATGCTTTAGAAGTCATGCCAGGAGGAGGGAAACAGAGGTGGGCAGTGAGGTCTGACTGGGAGGTCCTGGAACACCAGGAGCTGGAAGGTGTGTTCTGGGGCAGGAGGGGGCTAGACGAGGGTTGGTGAATGCAGGAACAGGGAGGGCTAGCTGAAAAGGGTGTGGAAAGCAGATAAGCCCCTTCCTCTGTGGAGCCTTTCCCAGCAACAGAAATCAGGATGTGTGTCCCCAACACCCCATCCCTCATTATGCTGAGCCAGGGAGCACTGAAGCAAGACAGATTTAGGGCAGATCAGGTGCCTACAGCCCATGCACAACCTTGTGCCATGTTGGCCTCATCCATTCCGGTGACAGTAGTGAGGCATTAATGGATTTACAGAAGGAGGTGGCTTTCTGACTGTGACACTGGGCAAGTCGTGCATATGAATTTTTCTTATTTAAGCATTTAAAAAAGATATTTGAGTATTTAAACAAAAATAATAACAATGTAGTATAGGATTTATGATATACATAAAAGTAAAATATAAGATGACATAACAATATTTCTAAGGCCAGGAGTTCTTATAGTATATGTAGAGTGGTATAATATCATCTGAAGGTAGACTGTGATAAGTTTGATAACTAAAAGCAGATAACCAATCTGCTCTGACCAGATCAGCTAAATTACGGTGCCTTGGGCGATCCAGAACAAGTCAATAATCATGTCTACTTGTCCTAGAAAGTGTTATCACAAGACCATTTTACTGAGAAGCAGCCATAATGGCACCAGAAGGCCATAAAATTACCTATAATACTTCTTATTACCCTTACCCTGGGTCCCTGCAGGTAGGATGTATCCTAATAACAATCCCAAATCTATGTGTCATACACAACCAGTAGAGACCCCAATGAAACAATTAGGCAGGGCTGTCTTTCTATTTCTCTCCTTTGACCCTTCCCCTTCTTGTGATTATAAAATGCTAAGCTCTGTGGGCCGTCTGTGGAACA
>NW_007729264.1:53157-55438 GCF_000696425.1 Galeopterus variegatus | reverse complement strand
AAACAAGTTAAAGATGTAGACTATAAACCCTACAGCAACCACTAAAATAACAAAGCAAAGAATTAGAGCTAGTAAGCCAACAAGGAGATACAATTAAATAAAAAACTCAATTGATGTGACTTCTGGAGTGGCCGCAGACCCCAGTGAAAGAACCATTTAACTGCTGAAATGATAAAAACAAAACAGAACATAACACAACCACTTATAGTCTCTGGAAATTCTCCAGAGGGCCTAGGGGAAATGGAGAAACATTTATTCAAGAAAACCTACAAAATCTTGGTAAGAACAGCAAGAGTCTGTGGCATTTGAGCCAGGACCTGCTCCCATCCCCACACCCCAGATCAATGTAACAGAAGCTCTGCTCCTGGCTGGGGCACCCGAGAATTTATGAGGCCCCCTCTCCCTTGAGCTCCCAGTCTAGGGCTGCAGTTTCACCCCCACGGGGGCAGGCCACTGGCTCTCCCCTTGCCCTTCTGTGCTTCTGCTCAGGGTTACAGGAGATCTACTGCAGTCATGTGCAGCTGAGAGAACGGGGGCTCCCTTTCCCCGCCCAGCCCTCAGTCACAGGACAGAAGCTCTACCCCAGGCATGGCAACCTGAGAATATTGGGTCCTGATTGTCCCCACATTAGCTTGTGGCAAGCCAAGAAGACCACGGGCCACCATCCCCATCCACAGTCCCACTTTTAGAGCAGCAGTGTCACTCCGAGTTGGGCAGGCTGTTGTCCCTGCCCCCAGCTCCAGTACAGTTGCACAGGAGGGAGAGGCAGGCTGTAAGAACAAGCAGGTCTCCCTAACGGGACTGTTCATATTTGGAACAGAGCTTGTGGAAGATGATGCCTAAGGGTGTTGTCAAAAACGATGGGCAAAGCTACGCTTTCTACCCTCAGTGAATCATTGTGCAGCATACACATGTATTGAAACAACACATTGTACTCCACAAACGTATACAAGTAAATGTTAAAAGAAAAAAAAGAAATCAGAAAGCAGACTAGAAAAGCAGCCGCTCTACTCATACATTGCAGAAAAGCATGCTGTTAAAAGTACCAACATTTGGAGGTAACTAGGGAACAAAGATAAACATTTATTCGTATTGTTCTATAGATTCTCTAATGTACGATATATATTATGCAAAACCAGAAAACAACAAACAAATAAAAACCAAAACAAACCAAAACAAAAAACAATAATGGAGATTGTAGTGGTGAGCAATTAAGAGGCGACCAATGAGTAGATCATCTAGGAATTTAACAGAAAGAACGGGAATGATAGAGCCAAGAAGGTAACCTCTGAAGTCAGAGCGAGCTGCAAAGACTGGGGATAAGGGTTGAATTGTGTCCCCCAAGTTTTATGTATTAGAAGCTTGATCCCCAACTGTTGAGGGTGGAAAATCCTATTATCATCATTGAAAGGTGGGGCCTTGAAGAGATGACTAAGTGGATGGTTTAATGGTGGTTGTGGGCCTGGTTCTGATGGCTTTAAAAGGAGCCACCTGAGAAGGTTAGCTCTCTCGCTGCTTCCACCATCTTGCAATGTGATACCCTGTGTCTCTTGAAGCTACCGCCAAGGAAGATGCTCATCAGATGTGTTCCCTGGACTCTGGACTTCCCAGCCTCTGAAACTATAAGCCATAAATTTTGTGTTCTTACAAATTGCCTAGTTCCAGGTATTTTGTTATAAGCAACAGAAATTGATGAATACAACTGGTAACACTCTTCCCTTGCAAAGAGGCCTGACTTTAGTTGGGCGGGAATGTGGAACAATGTATGCCCCTGGATGCTGTAGAGCTATCAGCTAGCAGTCAGTGGAGGATCACAGTTGGGTGTGGTACCAATAGACCAGACAAAGAGATGGTCAAAGAGAGCCCAACTGAAACCACAGGCAGCACTGGTGGTCAGGGAGCCTGTGCACAAGGCTGTGCCCTGTTCTGAGATCTGAATTCAGTTATGGGTCTATTGCGATTGAGCAAGTACTCCTCTTCCTTAAAGCCCCTCAAAAGTTTAGGTAAAACGGGGTTTTAGGCCTGGGCTTCCCCCATCCCTGCCATATGAGATGTTTTAGACACTGGGAACTAGGCTCTCCAATTAAGGATTTGGAATTTATAAATAGCAATTAAAGGAGGACCCAGAAGACAGCTGGGCAGATGGGATGTAACCTAGGAGATAGAGGGAGCCATAAACTAGGGCCATTAGACTCCAAGGATAAAATGCACATTTATCCTTGAGGTGTTTTTACAGAGACAAGGTCTAACTTTCCCAGTTAATGAAATGTTCTGACCAGGT
>NW_007729264.1:43302-52812 GCF_000696425.1 Galeopterus variegatus | reverse complement strand
TGAGGTGTTTTTACAGAGACAAGGTCTAACTTTCCCAGTTAATGAAATGTTCTGACCAGGTACAGGCTGCAAGGACCCCAGACTGATTGGAGCCAAAAACTGATAAGCAAAGTCCCGGAGACCGGAGACCGTTGTTTGTTTCAAGAGATTCACCTGTTCAGAAACATTCACCAGATCCCCACACCACCCAGTCTGCCTTTAAAAATCTTTGCTTGGAATTTTTTGGGGAGCGCTGTGGTTTTTCCAGCATTCAGTGCCCTGGGTAGCCTTACTTGCCTTGTGATAAATGTCTACTTTCTATCTCTGCAAATCTGGTCTTAGTGTATTGGGATAACCAGGCACCAAGTGAAGGGACCCAATTGTGGTCTGGTGACACTATTGGAAAAAAAGGATGGTTGTGATGAGTTTTGAGGAGAATGGCATCCTCTTGCAAAGAAATCGCCCCAGCTAAAGGGATTATAGAGCACTCAAAAACGGGAGAGCTGGTCTTAGAAGTGGGAAGGTGGGATACTCTTGCTGGCAATGGAAGCTCAGAGTGACTCTGGGATTCAAGATTCTGAGCTTTGCTTGAATTATCCCACATGTTCCCATTCCAAGTCTAAGAACCCCAATTCTTCTCAATTAGTGCCTTAACTCTTATGACAGTGCCTTGGCGAGGCTACGGATTTAACTTACACTGGAATTATGTAACCCTTGTGATTAAATTTTGTTTCTGATTTTTTGTGAGATCAGTCTTGCGTCTATAAGAAGCAAACAATTCTTTCAGTACCGCTATAGAAACACTCTGGCGTCTTGGTGCCATGCAGACCCGTCCCTTGCTTCTGTGAGTACTCCAGCTTACTCAGAAGCAGCCCTCCCACTCCACTGTCCTTGTGGACATCACGAATGCCATAACAGTTAAGTGCGGCAGGCTGCAGGTTTCCTAAAACAATGGCTTCAGGAGGTACTTTAATCACGATTTGACCCCAGGTGCTAATGTGATTAGCTGGGATGCCACTACACTTCATGAATCACTGTCACCTTTGAGGGTCTGATTTTTGGAGCCACTCTTGGTACAAAGTACTACACAAGTTAGTATCTGGTCAAAAAAGTAGAAACCACACACTTATTTGAAAGAATAACTTAATATAAAGGAATGATTAGATAGTATCGAAAGACTGAAAAGGTTAAAGAATAACACTGAGTTATAGATAGTAACTGCAAGAAGAAGTAGCTATCAACTCTGGGGCTGGGGAACAAAGGGAAGGCCTTGGGGCTGTAAAAACCTACATGCTTTTAGGAAGGGACTTGGGGAAATTGGACTCAGATTTCTGAGGAAGAGACACTGCTCAGCTGACTCTGGTACCTCGGGATCTTGGAGGGGGATCCCCATGGAACTGGGGATCAGACGTCTGAGCAAGCGGCTCCTATTGGCTGGTGCAGTATTCTGAAGGGGTGTGATAAGGCTGGTTTGGGAAGAATTAAAAAGAAAACAACTTATAAACTCAAACTTATAAACTCAAAACCATTGCTGGATGATGCTTAGAGGAAAAAGAAGTAACCAGAAAGTTTTCTTTTCTTTCAGCCTTGCAATCTCCCTCTAGTAACCCCTATCAGCAGGCCCTAACAAGGAGCAAAGCCACCAAAAAGGCAGGTGGTTTGCAGAATTCGAGACTCAGCATCCCAAAGCAGAGTACAGAAAGATGGATTTGGAACTAAGAGACAAAAGCTTAATAACCAATGTTGTGTTTCAGAGAGTAAATGATGTAATGTATGTACAGTGCATAGAAGGGAGCCAGGCTTGAATCGAGAATTTTTTTTAAAAGATAGTGATGCAGAATAAAAAGAAGAGGAGGAGCAGGCGGGGAGTAGTTTGGAGTGGTCATCAAAGGTGCTAATTGTTAAATGACTTCAGGAACATGAACACTGAACAGTGCTCATTGCTGTATGACATTAAAAAGGTGTCCTAAGACCTAGAGCAAGTTATTTTGAGGAGCTGGAGGAAGAAACCAGATTATAAAAAAATTGAGCAGTGGTTAAAGACAAATTAGATGCAGCAAGTTGCAATGCAGTATTTCCTTCTTATCTGGTGTTTTGCTTTCTGCAGTTTCAGTTAGCCAAGGTCAACCATGATCTGAAAATACTAATGGAAAATTCCAGAAACAAACAATTCATGAGATTTAAATTATGTGCCATTCTGAGTAGCCTGATGAAATCTTGAGCCCTCCTGCCCAGTCCTGCCTAGGACATGAATCATCCCTTTGCCAAGTGTGTCTATGCTGTAGACCCTACCCATCTGTTAGTCAGCAGACATCTTGGTTATCAGATTGATTGTCAGCAGTATTGCAAAACTTGTTTTCAAGTAACCCTTATTTTACTTTTATTAGAGTATGTTATAATTGTTCTATTTTATTTAATTTTATTTATTATTTTATTTTATTTTATTTATTTATTTTTTTTACTGACAGGTAACGGGATCGCAACCCTCGGTGTTGCGCCCGCACCGCGCTCAGCCAGTGAGCGGGAACCGGTCTCCACATGGGATCCGAACCCTCGGTGGGAGCGCCACTGCACTCCCAGGCGGCGCACTCTCCAGTGCGCCACCGGGCCGGCCCTAATTGTTCTATTTTATTATTGTTGTTGTTAATCTCTTCCTGTGCCTACTTTATAAATTAAACTTTATCATAAGTATATATACATACGAAAAAACATAGTATATACAGGGTTTGGTACTATCCGCAGTTTCAGATATCCACTGGCGGGTCTTGGAATGTGTCCCCTGAGGATAAAGGGGAACTACTGTACGTCTTTTGAGAAGTTTGGTGACACAGGGAAGAAAATGGGATTATCAGGGCCAAGATAAAGTTTCTCCCATAAACCATAACTTTGTAGACTGTTCTTGCCTGAGGGCACTCCGAGGATGAGAGTGGTGCACTCCCTGCACAGTGAGTAGGCTGTGGCTGACGATGAAGCTACCCAAGGTCACAGAGTCAGTTTAGAAAATATCCCAGACAAGACAGGAAGCCTTGTTCCTTAGCTTTTGTGAAACTCTGTGCCAGAGTGTTCAGATATTTTTGAGATAAAGGATGAATAAACCCAGGCATCCTCCCCACCCCCCCAACTTTTGTCACCATGACCAGACCCCCACCACCATCTCTGGCTCCACCCACATGTTGTTCTGTGGAAGCAGCATGGTGTGCAGTTCAGAGATGCAAAAATTTTTATTGTGAAAAGATTATGGAAAATTAGCACATGGGTTCTGGTGAGGATTTACAGGGAGATAGCTTCCACACCCAGAGAAGTAGGGAGACTCTGGGTCAGGGGTGGGTAATGAAATTCCAGGTAGCAGCTGAATAATCAGCATGATCTATGCAGGTGATGGCCTGGAGTGTGGAGGACATTCCAGGGAGGAGACCAGCAAGCAGGACCTGATTCTGTGTGAGATAATTCCGATATTAGTCTACTTCATACCCTTCCCAAGCCCAGAATTAAGAGCGTTCCCCCACTGTCCCCTGGGCCTGCTGTCTGTGGTCCATGGTGCTGAATCTTGCTCCTGTCTAGACACCCATCCACTGCCTATCCCTGGATAGCATTTTCTCATTGTTCCCCGGACTCCTGCTCATGAGCTAAGATGAGTCTTCCTCTTCACCTTGGCCTACTTCATGAGACAAGGATGCAAAATATTGCCAGATTCCCTAGTTGATCAAAAGACTTACTTTTTACTTTCCATACTGGCAACTTTTTCACATTTATAAAACACTTTCTAGGCTAAACCAAATATGTCTGTGGGCTAAACATAATATGGAGGCCACAGGTTTGGGACTTCAGTGACAAGTGACAGCCTAGATTTATTGGTGGGGATGACATGAGATGCTGTAAGCCTTTCAAAGTTTTGCAAATGGCAGCAAATTAGCTTAGAGCTGTGCTGTCCAATATAGTAGCCATTAGTCACATGTGTATCTTAGTACTTGAAGTGCAGCTAGTCCAAATTGAAATGTGCTCTAAGTACAAAATACAGAGAAGATCAAAGAGTTAGTGCAAAGATCGAATGTAAAAATATTTCATCAATAATTTTTATATTGATTACTTGTTGAAATCATTTTGGATCTATTGGGCAAATAAAATGTATTACTATAATTAATATCACCTGTTTCTTTTTCCTTTTAAAATATCTTTGCTAGAAAATTCAAAATTACATATGTCTCTTGTTATATTTCCAGTGGTCAGCATTGGTTTAGAGTACTACATAACTAAGCTGATCAACCCACACATGTAGACTCAATTATGCTGTTGTCCGCTCAGTTTCTTATGACCCCATCACAGAATATACCTTCTTCTTAGTGGCTCAATTCATCACATGTGCCCTTGTCCTTAGAAAGCATGTGTACAGCTCACTACTGAGTTATTCTTGCTCCTGAGAGGAGGATGTCTCCATTCCTCATGACTCCTATGACAAGTCACCCCATTGTCTAGAGCACCAGATCCTTTCCTAACCCTGTGAATTTGCACATGATGTGTCCTTTGCCTGTAATGTCTTCTTCCACAAAGAAACTCTTAATCATCCTTCAGTACCCAGTTTAAATTTTGCCTCCTCTGTGAAGCCTCCCGAAGTCCCCTGGCAAGGCAGCTGGGTCTCACTTTTATACTTCCATAGAACCTTAACTGAGCATATGATTACACATTTGTTTTATTCCTTACTAGGCTGGGGGCTCTTGAGATCAGGTGTGATGTGTGATTCATGTTTGTAATCCTAGCACCTAAGATAAAACAGGGAATAAGATAAAGTCTCTGCCTTAATAAAATCTACATTCTAGTAGGATAGACAGAAAAGAAACAACCAGTATAGTAGGAAGTCAGATAGTAATGAGTGTCATGAAGGAAAATAAAGCAGGGAAGAGTGGCAGATGTGCCTGTTTTGAGAAACTTGGGATGGTGACACCTGAGTAAAGTGTATTCAGCTCAGAAGACTTGCAAATAAGTACATGATAAATGAATGAATAATGACATCTCCTTTTACGGAACCCCCCTTTTATTTTCTGACAAATATCACTCTTGTAAAAATGTCTCCTATAACTGAGCTCCCTCTACACTCTAGCCACGTTGGCCTCCTTTCTTTGCTTCAAAAGGGGAAGTTCATTCATTCCTGCCTCAGGACATTTGCACATGCCCACCCTTTTGCTTGTGATGCTTTTCTTCTGGGATTTGGTACAACTTCTTTTGCCTTATCATTCAGGGCTCAGCTAAAATGTCTCTTCCTCAAAGAGCCTTCTGTCTGACTATATCAATTTGATGCCTCCCTTGCTGACCCCATACCAGTTACTCTTTCTCACACCTTCCTGTTTCGTTTTCTTTATAGTACCCCCCACCTTCTGGAATTAAGTTGACTATGTATTTATTTCCTTCTGCACCGTTAATATGCCCAACTAGAATACAAGCTCCAGGAGATCAGAGTCCTTGTCTGCCTTATTCACTGCTGTATCCCCAGTGTCTGGAACCATGTCTACCATATAGTAAATGCTTAACTAAAATTTTACACATGGATGAATAAATGACACACTAATAATGGCACTAAAGGCTGAAAGTCATCACTAAGGAATGGAAATGTGCTCTCGTCTCTTACCAGATTGGTAAAAGTGTGGCTTCTTCAATTTGGGAATATTTAGATGTTGACTTCGTACTTGTCCTGCTGCAGTATCAGACCTAAAATGCAAAACAGGTACCTCAGACAGCAGGAGTGGAGGAGGATCAGAGAGGCTACCTGAGTTCTCCCTGTTCCAACTGAGAGCAGAGGGGGCTTGGGGAATGAGCCAAATGCTTGGAGACAGAATGCTGAGGATGGAAGCTCTGATTTGTCTCTGGCTGTCGCGAATCACTTCACTGACAGTTCTTGATTGAGACAGTACAGTAACCAATAGTGTGGGCTCTGTTGCTGTACGATGTGGGTTCACTCTGGCCCTGCCACTTTCTTCTGTGGAAATATAGGCAGACGTTTTTAATCTCCCTTTGTCTCTGTTTCCTCATTTTAAAAATGCAGGTAGTGATAATACCTACTTCACAGAGTTGTTGTGTAGACCCATCAAGCTAATATATGTAAAGTCCTCAACGTTCCTGGCACAAAATAAGCATTTACTATCCACTTAGCTTTCATTGTTATTATTTCTTACTGTATAATCTTGAAGAAATTGCTAACACTTCCTGGATTAGAATAAACACTTTATCTCAAGCTAACCATTTAAGACCTTTCACTTAAAAGCTCAGACACTGGAATGACACAGTGGAGGCAGAGTCCCCATNGGGGCTCTTGAGATCAGGTGTGATGTGTGATTCATGTTTGTAATCCTAGCACCTAAGATAAAACAGGGAATAAGATAAAGTCTCTGCCTTAATAAAATCTACATTCTAGTAGGATAGACAGAAAAGAAACAACCAGTATAGTAGGAAGTCAGATAGTAATGAGTGTCATGAAGGAAAATAAAGCAGGGAAGAGTGGCAGATGTGCCTGTTTTGAGAAACTTGGGATGGTGACACCTGAGTAAAGTGTATTCAGCTCAGAAGACTTGCAAATAAGTACATGATAAATGAATGAATAATGACATCTCCTTTTACGGAACCCCCCTTTTATTTTCTGACAAATATCACTCTTGTAAAAATGTCTCCTATAACTGAGCTCCCTCTACACTCTAGCCACGTTGGCCTCCTTTCTTTGCTTCAAAAGGGGAAGTTCATTCATTCCTGCCTCAGGACATTTGCACATGCCCACCCTTTTGCTTGTGATGCTTTTCTTCTGGGATTTGGTACAACTTCTTTTGCCTTATCATTCAGGGCTCAGCTAAAATGTCTCTTCCTCAAAGAGCCTTCTGTCTGACTATATCAATTTGATGCCTCCCTTGCTGACCCCATACCAGTTACTCTTTCTCACACCTTCCTGTTTCGTTTTCTTTATAGTACCCCCCACCTTCTGGAATTAAGTTGACTATGTATTTATTTCCTTCTGCACCGTTAATATGCCCAACTAGAATACAAGCTCCAGGAGATCAGAGTCCTTGTCTGCCTTATTCACTGCTGTATCCCCAGTGTCTGGAACCATGTCTACCATATAGTAAATGCTTAACTAAAATTTTACACATGGATGAATAAATGACACACTAATAATGGCACTAAAGGCTGAAAGTCATCACTAAGGAATGGAAATGTGCTCTCGTCTCTTACCAGATTGGTAAAAGTGTGGCTTCTTCAATTTGGGAATATTTAGATGTTGACTTCGTACTTGTCCTGCTGCAGTATCAGACCTAAAATGCAAAACAGGTACCTCAGACAGCAGGAGTGGAGGAGGATCAGAGAGGCTACCTGAGTTCTCCCTGTTCCAACTGAGAGCAGAGGGGGCTTGGGGAATGAGCCAAATGCTTGGAGACAGAATGCTGAGGATGGAAGCTCTGATTTGTCTCTGGCTGTCGCGAATCACTTCACTGACAGTTCTTGATTGAGACAGTACAGTAACCAATAGTGTGGGCTCTGTTGCTGTACGATGTGGGTTCACTCTGGCCCTGCCACTTTCTTCTGTGGAAATATAGGCAGACGTTTTTAATCTCCCTTTGTCTCTGTTTCCTCATTTTAAAAATGCAGGTAGTGATAATACCTACTTCACAGAGTTGTTGTGTAGACCGATCAAGCTAATATATGTAAAGTCCTCAACGTTCCTGGCACATAGTAAGCATTTACTATCCACTTAGCTTTCATTGTTATTATTTCTTACTGTGTAATCTTGAAGAAATTGCTAACACTTCCTGGATTAGAATAAACACTTTATCTCAAGCTAACCCATCAAGCTAATATATGTAAAGTCCTCAACGTTCCTGGCACAAAATAAGCATTTACTATCCACTTAGCTTTCATTGTTATTATTTCTTACTGTATAATCTTGAAGAAATTGCTAACACTTCCTGGATTAGAATAAACACTTTATCTCAAGCTAACCATTTAAGACCTTTCACTTAAAAGCTCAGACACTGGAATGACACAGTGGAGGCAGAGTCCCCATTTCCCTGGCCATTTCTCCAAAGTGGTGGCCCAATAGCACAGTGAGGGTGCTGACTGAGCTGTCCCACTCACACTTACTTTGGGTGAGCTTGGAAATCTAAGTTTTGGGAGTTTTAAGGCTTGATCAGATGAATTGCCTCACGTTCTTCCCTCATAAGTAGTGAGCTCCCTGTCAATGGAAGAGTGTGAGCAGAGGCCTGAAAGCTGCCCGCTGGGAGAGCCACAGGCAGCTTTAGAAACTGCAGCATCCAGCGCTTGGCAGGACTCGTGAACATTCAGTGAATGAAGGAACAGACCTTTCAACCTAGCAATTCTTTTGGTTTTCAAATCCTGTTGTGGGCCTGAGACGCTGAGATTCTTGCATTTGTTGCTTTCGGTTTTGGCTGACGTGGAAACATTGGGTGCTTGGGGTAGAGACTAAAGGAAGGAGGCAGTTTTTGTGTGGCTGAAACCAGGACCATTTTCTTCTCATTAGGCAACAGCATACAATTTATGAGTAAGAGGTAGGTAAAGGTGGAATCAGGCAAATTTTTTCTCCCAGAGAAGTTTCCCTTCATATCTCAGCTCCTCTAGGCTTTTGGGACCAGAACAGAATTAAAACCAGAATGTCCTTAGCTAGTGGTGGTGTTTCAACGGCTAGTGTAAGCACTGTGCTTGACTCTGGCCTCGGCATACTCGACTCTCTTAGTAAAAAGCAGCTGAGTTTGTTGAGGTTGTTGTGATTAGGGACCGTTCTACTTCAGCAGGGAAGAGTTTTTTGTCTAGGAGAAGTGTGTCAGGGTGAGGAAGAGGAGAAGAGGTGAAAAGAGTGGAGGAGTCCAACCTTTCTCCTGTTGTGTACTTTTCTCTTCCCACCTTCAGCACTTACTAATCAATTCATTAACCACATGCAGATCCAGGTTATAGAGCCATCTGGTAATCACAGGACACACCTGAATGACAAGGAAATATTCAAGAGTCATGAGGACGGCTCGACCAATGGATCCTGAGTGGAGGTAATCAAGGCAAGTTCTCTTAAATCAACCCATCCTAGGGAACCACTGAATACAGGGGCGTGGGGGACAGACTGCCCTGAGGTCACATGTCAGCTCAGCCAGTTGGCAGCTCTGTGACCTAGGTAAGTCATTGGCCCTCTATAGAACATTTTCTTAAGTCTGGAAAATAGGGATAATATTGTTACCTAGAGTATGACATTGTTTGGAGGATGAGATAAGAAAAGTTAGTTAAGATACTTGGTACAGTGCCTGCATGCTTAAGAAATGTTGACTTAATTTTATGATTATTTATACCCGTTCTACAGGTAAGATAACTGAGTCTTGGAGAGGCTTATCAATTTACCTCTGGTCACAAAGATGATGATTTTGGCTTGAAGAATTAAATTCTGTAAAGCACTTCATCGGTGCCTGGCTGCAGAATGGGAGCTTAATAAATGCCGCTTCATCTCTCCCTAACTCTCCTTCCCAGAAGATTCCCTCCCATCTCATTAAGAACACT
>NW_007729264.1:38178-42561 GCF_000696425.1 Galeopterus variegatus | reverse complement strand
GATTGCTTAAAGTCTACTGGTTTTTTACAGTGTTTCATGCCTCAGCCTTGCCCTACTGCTCTGACCTACTCTCCTATGGCTCCTTAAAATTAATCTTTCAACTTCAATCACCTTGCCCTGATCATTGTTATCCGTCAGTCCCATCTTTGTGACTATTTTTCATCTCCCTCCTGAAATGCCTTCTTCAGATTCCTGCACTCTGTTAGATCCAGCCGACTGGTTTCCTCCAGGAAGCCCTTCCTCATGGCTCCGGCCAACTCTGAATTCTCTCCGTCCTGCACGCTTTCCCATCTCTCCGATGGTCCGATGCTGCAATTGAACTTCTCTCCTCTGCCAGGTGCCAATGCCATCATTGAAGAAGTAGTATGATATGCTCTTCAGTTGGGGGAGATGAGAAAGGAGCAGGAAACAGCAGCATAAAGGTGTCTTCATGTTCCGTGTTCCTGGCTCAGAGTCCTAAATCCTTATAGGTGAAGATACGTCTGTTCTATTCTCAGGCAAGAGCTTTATGTCCTTATTTTATAAGGAGCTTGCTTAGAGATCAGCTGATCTACTCCTTCCAGCCTGAGGTCTCAGATTCCCCTCAAAGTTCTTTAAGGTATCAAAAGACAGGGGAGGGAGCCCTATTTCAAAGTTTTCAGAGGGGTGGATGGGGTGAGAATCAAGGGTGCTGCGTCTGGCTTGGTTCTCCCTCATGTTTGAGCATGACAGGAGGACATTACCAGATGTGCAGGGTGCGCAAAGGATTCCACACCCAGACTTTTCTTGAAACAGTGAACAACTGAGATGAATCAAAATAAAGAATTCATGATTGAAAAGGGTTGGGTATGAAATGGATTGGACAGAACCACTGGCTTCAGTTCAATGTGGATATCAGCCTCAAGTTTTAAAAAAATCTTTAAAAGGGAGACTTAAAAAAAGAGATTATAAGTTTAGAAAAAAAAAAAAAACCCACTCAAGCTCCAGTTAGTAAAAGGGGAAAACCTCTGAAGATAGTTCCTCTGAAGAGGAAATGTCACAGACTAACAAATGGTGACATGCTGCTTCTTCTGGTAGTTGAGGAAATAAAAACAATGGAATCCATAGGATTTTCCACCTACTGAAGCGAAAAGCTATAAAAGTGAGAATATTAATACTGATTGAAACTGACCAGTGCCAGCCACTGACATGTCACTTGGTTCAGTCCTAAGGGTGCGGTGTTTGGTGAGTGATTTGGCAATGCCTTGAAACTAATGCATGCCTTAAAACTTAAAGGTTGTAGAACTGTTTATGCTTTTTGAATAATCTTAGAAATTTACAATAAAGAAATAATTCTATTTTTGGGAAAAAAATTCCCATACCAAAATGTTAACTAGGATGTTCAGGATTATTTATGATAGCCAAAATTTAGAAATAACCTAAACGTGGACATGTGCTCAGGCGATCCTGCTTTCTTCTTCAGTACTACTCGGCAAGCCTCTTACCATGTCGATGAAATTATTACTTTTATAATAAACAAAATTTTAGAGGAACATGGAGTTCTATTTATTACACACACATCTCCGTACACATAAAAGACTAATGTTGTAGGGTATTATTTTGTTGGTGACATCTTTCAGGTGAAGCCCCATTCAGGGCTTCATTGTAACCAATTGAACCCAGAGAAAGACTGAGAACTCACTGGCCTCCGACTTGGATCCATACAGTCTCTGGCAGGAGTCTGCAATCCCTAAAGGCAAGTCGGTATCTGCCATCTAGATCCTTCTCCAAATGAAGGCTGACTTTTATGTCTAATTGCACGTTAGCTGTGATGGGCTTTAAGACCAGGAGCCTGTGGGAGGGAAGAGTTAAGGCTGGTAGGAGAGAACCTCAAAGCTTACTATACCCCCATTTGTTTCTAGAATGAGGGTCCGCCTTGTTTGCACAGAAGCCTCAAAACCACCCTGTTAAGGTCGTTTTCTCATTGCTCAAAAGAGGAGATTCTNTTTACAATAAAGAAATAATTCTATTTTTGGGAAAAAAATTCCCATACCAAAATGTTAACCAGGATGTTCAGGATTATTTATGATAGCCAAAATTTAGAAATAACCTAAACGTGGACATGTGCTCAGGCGATCCTGCTTTCTTCTTCAGTACTACTCGGCAAGCCTCTTACCATGTCGATGAAATTATTACTTTTATAATAAACAAAATTTTAGAGGAACATGGAGTTCTATTTATTACACACACATCTCTGTACACATAAAAGACTAATGTTGTAGGGTATTATTTTGTTGGTGACATCTTTCAGGTGAAGCCCCATTCAGGGCTTCATCGTAACCAATTGAACCCAGAGAAAGACTGAGAACTCACTGGCCTCCGACTTGGATCCATACAGTCTCTGGCAGGAGTCTGCAATCCCTAAAGGCAAGTCGGTATCTGCCATCTAGATCCTTCTCCAAATGAAGGCTGACTTTTATGTCTAATTGCACGTTAGCTGTGATGGGCTTTAAGACCGGGAGCCTGTGGGAGGGAAGAGTTAAGGCTGGTAGGAGAGAACCTCAAAGCTTACTATACCCCCATTTGTTTCTAGAATGAGGGCCCTCCTTGTTTGTACAGAAGCCTCAAAACCACCCTGTTAAGGTCGTTTTCTCATTGCTCAAAAGAGGAGATTCTGGACTGGGGAACAGGAGTGGCTTCCTCCAAGTCATGCATCCAGCCTCTGGCTGAGTCAGACAGGTCTGCATTCAGGGTGTCTAACTGATACCTGCTACCTCTGGCTCTGGGGACACATAGAAAGAAAAAGGTTGGTTCTGTTGAGGCTCAGAAAAGCAAACCCCAAACTGAAGGCTTCAGAAGCAACCTCAAAAGCTAAGTTTTTCTCTGACCTTCTCCTGCCCTCCTGTCTCTCTGCCTCATTCTCCCCGGAGGCAAGTCATAGAAACTAGAATTCCTCTTCCCCCAGGCAGGTCATAGAAACCTCCCCAAAGCCAGCTGTAAACACTAAACTTATACTTTCATCTCCCCCATCTCATCTTTCTATCTTGGAGCTAGCCATAAAGAAATTCTCTAACCTGCCTTGTTTGATTGTAGTTCATTAGACCCCCATTCCAGAAGGAGTCCCGTCCTGTACGTGGGAGGAGTGAATGCTACACAGACAGTCCGAGAAGAATCTGAAGACTGGCCTTGCTGGGGTTCCCCACTCAGTCTATTAGCATTAGGTTATATTTTTCTTGTCTAATTGCATTTCTACACAGCTCTTCCTGTTTCATAGACCCTAAACACAAAAATGAACAGTTTTCTCTATTTCTTTAGGTCTTCATTCTGAAGGCTCCCTGTGACATAAAACTATGACCATTGGTTACACCTTTCCCCCATTAATCTGTGTTTGTTAGCTGATTTTTCTGTGGAACTTCATGGGGTTGAAGGAGACAGTCTCCCTTGGCCCCTACAATTGTAAGTATGGCATCCTATCAAAACTGAGGAACTGCGTCTGACCTTTGGAAAGTACCCTTACAGAAGTCCTGAACTCCATTACTGCGAGGGCCAGGCTTGAAATGGAAGTGAGTGAAGTTGACTAGGGGCTAGTTTCATGGGAAAGGGGAAGGCTGAGGTGAACTGAAGGGTGCTGGCCTCTGAAATACACCTGCAGACCAAACAGAACCTGTCTGTGCGCCAGATACAACCCCTGCAGTGATCCGCAGGTGACGGTGCCGAGGAGCATGTGGCTTAGAGCAGATTCTTGTCTTACGTCGTGATTATTCAGAGCTGAGTGGGCTCAGGGAGTCCAAATAAATGAAGGAGGGACTCTGTGGATGAGCAGGGAAGGGAAAACTGCTCACTCCATGCTCCCTACAGGGGCCCCAGGTTTGATGCGCTTGAGTATTCTGGAAGTCCCTAATTCTACCCTTGGCATGACCCAGGCCATTGAGGTGGGTGTTTTGCCCACACAAATCTGTGGCCCTTTGGTTATAGCTACTCCTCACCCCCCTGAACACCTGTGCAGAAGGGGTGGAGCCTGTAAGACTCTTACTTACTGAAGAACCAAGTCAAATGCCAGTGGTATTCATAAGTACAGCTCATTTCTGTCAGGGCTGTTCTCAAGGGAGACTTGCAGGAGTCGAGGGTCTTTCAACTGTATCCTGGGTGAAGAAACAGCACAACAGGAGAAAGTGATGGCTTCTGCAGCAGTTGAACCTCGCTTTGTGCAAAGACAGGTCTCTTGCAGAGCAGAAGCTGAACGTGTACTCATTCATTAATCATGTTATCCATTGCACAGCTACTGTGTGTTATAGGCACGAGCAATACATCCTTGAGCAGAGAAGAAGCTCTTGTGTTAATGCATCTCAGAATAATCATGTCAAGCCCTTTGCCCAGCACCAAGCAGGCTGCAATAAATGAATAAATAAAAGATTGGAAGCCATG
>NW_007729264.1:36450-38168 GCF_000696425.1 Galeopterus variegatus | reverse complement strand
AAAAAAAAAAAAAAGATTGGAAGCCATGTACAACAGATGCTCCGGGAAGGGGGGTATGTGTAAAAGAATAAACCCAGTAAATGAATAAATAAAAGATTGGAAGCCATGTACAACAGATGCTCCGGGAAGGTGTGTATGTGTAAAAGAATAAACCCAGTAAATGAATACATATAGAATGGGTCAGGCAATAGGTGCTGTAAGAAAAGACACCACAGGATCAGAGGATGGAGGCTGACATTGGAAAGAGAATTTTAGACAGGGTGGTCAGGGAAGCCTTCTCGTAGCAGGTGCATTTAGGCAGAGTCATTAATGAAGTCAAGGCATCGGTCATGCAGACAGCCAGGTAAGAAAGGGCCAGGCAGAAGACAGAGCAAGTGCAAAGGCCCTGAGGCTGAAACTTGGCTTGCAAGTTTGAGGAGCAGCAACAGGCTTGGTGTGGCTGGGGGCAGTGAGCAAAGGAAGAGCAGTAGGAGAACTGGTGGGAGAGGCAGCCAGGGCCAGACCGCGTGGAGCACTGTGGGCCGATGGCAAGGACTTTGCTTTTGGTTCTGAGAGCAATGAGAAGACACTGGAGGGCTTGGACAAGGGAGTTACAGAGTCTGGCCTACTTCTTAGGAAAATTTCTCTGGATACTGGCAGAACTGAATGGAGGAGGCAGGGGCTTGGGTGCAGAAGCAGGGGGACCTAGGACAGTAAACTAAACGGGGAGAGTATGGCGGCCCAGACCATGGGAGGTAGAGAAAATGGTCAGATGCCTGGGCATGTTTTGAGGGTAGAGCTGGCAGGGCATGCCTACAGGCTGGATGTGAGTATGAGAGAGAGAGGAGCCAAGGAGGGCATTGAGATTTTTGACCAGAGCAACTGGATGGGTGGAGTTGTCTTTAGCTAAGACGGGATGGGCTGGGGAGGACCAGGTTGGGCCAGGGAGTGAAGGCAGGAATCAGCCATTAAGTCATGGATGTGTTGGATTTGAGATGCTTGTGAGACAAGGGACCCGAGTCCTCCACGCTCTGGCGGTCAGTCGCTATCATCTGTTATTATGATTACCAGCTGAGTAGTGTTGTTGCCGTTTTGTTACCTCTGACTGGGGACTTACTGAGGACAGGGCCCTGTGCTACACATTTTACACCTGTTATTTCAGTTAATGTTCACAACAGCCTTGTGTCCACAGCAGCTATTATTCCCACTTAACAGGGCATAAGTTGAGGCTCAGAAGGGAAGAGGCTGGTGGTGCTCTCGCAGCTGGCGAGCAGCCATCCTCTTCCCAGACAAGGGGACTGAACTCCTCTGTCTCTCTGTCTTTAGCACCTCCCAGCTTCCTGCCTCCACCCTCAGAGGGAGATTCTGCAACCAGGGGACCTCAGGCCATCAGAGCTGGAAGGGCTCTTAGCGGAGGGAAGGGCCTCTGCAGAGTCAGGAAATGTGAGGAGAGCTCTAACAAACCAACAAGCCAGCACAGCCTGGACCAGCAGGTGATCAGAGGCCACTCACCCAACATCGACATCCCCACTGGTGAGTGGGCTGCCCAAGATGTTCAGGAGACCTGACGCATGGCGGAGGACATTATTCAATGATCCCTGGAGTTTACCTGGCAGTATGCTTGGAAGCAATCCTTCCTTGAGGAGTCCTTGAGTCAAAACTGAAAAAAAACAGAACCCCCCCCCCAACTCAATTAGACAGTTAGATGCCAAAGATGTGACCTTGATCTCCCAGCATGC
>NW_007729264.1:34390-35957 GCF_000696425.1 Galeopterus variegatus | reverse complement strand
TAACCCTTGACTTGGTGTTGTCAGCACCACACTCTCCCAAGTGAGCCACAGGCCAGCCCCCGATCATGTGTCCTTTCTGGCTTACTGGCACTGGGCCGAGTTTCAGACATAATCACCCAGCATATATTTATAGGGTCCTACTACGTGTCAGGATTATGCCGGGGCTGGGGATGTATCAGTGAGAACAGACTGAACTCTGTCCTCATGGAGCTGGCATTCTAGTGGGCACGAGAGGCGGCAGACAATAAATCTGTGAATAAAGGGACATGCATGCACCAGGTGCAAACAAGAGCCGTGAAGGGGTTTGTGTCAAAGTATTCAGCAGCCAGCTGGCATGGGCACTGGCTGGTCGAAAAGGACATCAGTCTAGCTCTGTAGGCAGGTCCAGGGCTCCCCGGGCTGTTCTGGATGCTAATTCTTTAGACTTGGGGTCGTGGGGAGGCTGGAGTTCTGGGGGTAAAGCTGGGGTGGTGACAAGCTGGAGTCTCTGAGCAGGATATATTTCCCGAGTAGTACAGAAAAAATTTAAAATATTATAACCACTGTGGCCATACTGACGTATTCAGCTGAATATCTGTCCAGCCTATGAGGGAGGAACGGAGTATGGGATGAGGGTGCTAATTTATGCAGGGAGGTCAAGGAAGGTCTTGACCTGACACACACCCCACACCTGCCGGTGAGTCGAGGACATGCATGCAGATGTTGGTGTGGCTTCCTGAGACTTCACCAAATGGCCATGCAAATGGCCTCTACTGGGACCTGAGACCTAGATGCCAGCAGGGGCCAGTCCCCTTGTAGACACTTGACTAATTCAGGAGAGAGTGTAAGCCCAGCCTGTGGTCATGATTCCCATGAAAAGTAATCCATTTGGTTTATCATTTTAATTTTTGGACAAGTAGAAAAATTAGAAAATAAAGATATGTACAAAGAAAGAAAAAAGTAAAGAATCAATTTGAAGAGATAAGTTGTTATCTTCTTCCAGAAGTTTTCTTTACATATATAGGCTTTCATGTAACATTATGAAAAACTGGAATTGTCCCACCATGCTTCCACAGAATTATTCACATAGCAACACATCATGATCACCTTCCTACTTCCTTGTCAGCAGAATATTCTAATGTATGGATTGACCCATGTTCGTTTAATCAGTCTCCTTCTTTTGGCCATTTTTGTGATTTTCAGTTTCACATTTTCATTCCTGAGCATGATGAAAATACATAATGTGTTTTTTCTTGGCTCGCCTGCCACATTATGTCCTGGGAAGCATTTTCAGGGAATAACCAACCCTGAAGTTGTTTTCATAAAGATGCAAGAATCCCGTGCACTGAACGTTTTCACTCTATCCCCAAGTTACTCAGTCCTCTGGAAATCTAAGTTTAAATTCCATCTGCAGAGTTCTGGTTTTGATCATGACAGAGTAGCTTGTATCAGACCAACCCCCCCAACTAAAGTCAACTATAAAAGATGGAAATATATAAAGACAACTGAAGACATTGATAAGTAACTACACGGCCACAATTTGAGAACCTATGCTCTTAAGAAAAGAATATCATTCAAGGTGAGCTTG
>NW_007729264.1:0-33288 GCF_000696425.1 Galeopterus variegatus | reverse complement strand
GAACCAAAGGGCACATCTGGACTCATTCCTAACCACCCAACACCCATTTCACAGATGGGAAACTGAGGCTTAGAGCGGGGTTATGCTTTTCAAGAGGCCAGCCTTAATTAGTGGCTAGCACCCAGCTCGCCTGCCTTTCATTTGCATGTACTTTCCTCCAGACCCAACTAAAAACTTACTGTGAGGATCCAACGAGTCTTTTGGAAATTGCTTGGCCTGGTGCCATTAAATGGATGTGAATTTTGGACTTGTGAATTCAAGTTTCTCTTTATTCTTCCTATTCCTGGCAGTGCCCTTGGAAGATTCACAGACTAACAGTCTGAAGGAGGAGGCAGTGGCCAGGGGAGCATCTTTGGCTGGGAAGTGCTGGGGGGTCTACACTACATCCTTGCAACGAGGCAAATATTGATGACCAATTTTAAAGAGCAGGAAACGGAAGCTTAGAGAGCTGAGGATACTTGCCCATTCTTCCATCTTTCTTTATAGAACCCCTTTATTTTTGAGGGCAGAAATGTGCCTAACAAAGAAACTCTCTGTCCCTGCCTTCTTTGCAACCAGGCACGGTCAATGAGATATAAGTAGAAGTTGCAGGTTGGGGCTTCTTGAAAAGTTCATTAAGGTGGCTGACCCAGCTGGAAGTTTGTGCTTTTGTTTTCCTCTCCTGCTTTTCCCTGATTAGATGGAAGAAATGATGGTTGGTGCTCAGCAGTCATTTTATCAGCGTGAAGATGAAAGCCACAACCTGGGGGCAGCAGAAGGAAGAGCTGCAGGATCCCCAGCCCACCTCTGGACTTCTCATCAGTGTTGAAGCCACTATTCTGCATCTTCTCTGCTAGAACCAGAAGCAATTTGTCACTGGTAACATTTCACGAAGCGTTAGTCTGGTTTGGCATCTGATAAACAGATGGGTTGGAGAATGTCATTGCATCATTCTTACCTGGGTCTCTCCAGTGTGCTGTAGAGATGCCCTGGTCTCCGTTGGTTGATGGCCAATGGCCTCTGCAGTGGGATCGACTTCATAAATGGTGAGTGACCCCATCACTGGGGGAGACGTGGCACTGGGTGATGGACAGGGAAGAAACTGATGGGAAGCCCTTGATCTCTGCACATCCATCCAATGCCTCCAAAGCAAACATTCCTGCACACAAGCCCGGGGGAGTGTCAACAATGTATTTGAACCTGTACATCATGAATGTCATCAAGTGGAGAGATGTGGGGAGTGTGGGGAGCACTGAGAGGGGCTGAGGGTGGGAGACTGTGTGCATGTTGCACATTCATGTCCCTGTCCTGCTCTGAGCCTGTGTCCTCACCTGTTCAATAGATGAGATGCACCTGGTGACTGGGAGGGAGAAAGCCACTCAATCTACTCTGGATAGGGAGGGAGAGGGTGTCCCAGCCTCAGTTCACTGGTCTGTGATCCTGGAGCTTTGCGTTCTAGCCTGGCTGTGCCCAGTCCCTGCTGTTTGACATAGGGCAATTCCCATGCCCTTTGCAGGCTCAGTTTCTCCATCTAAATAATAGCAGCTGACATCGACAAGCAATTTTCACAAATGCTTATTGAACCCTCCTTATGCTATAAGCATCCTTATGCTATAAAAGAGGTGTCAGAGAGCTGCCTGACCCCTCCACTTCTGCCCTGTGAGGACACAGTGACAATGCCATCTCAGAAGCAGAGAGTGGGCTTAACCAGACACCGAATCTGCTGGCACCTTGATCTTGGACTTTCTAGCCTCCAGAACTGTGAGAAATAAATTCCTATTATTTATAAATTACCCAGTCTGAGGTATTAGTTATGTCATCAGCAATAAACTGAGATAACATGTATTTCAAATTATTCAAATAATCCATTTATAAAAGAATATTTTTAAAATACAGAAGCACATAAAGCAAACAATGTTCCTCTAGTCTTTGTTCTATGTAGACAGATATAAACATAAATGTAGAGACATGGTCAGCTAACTACCATCTCTGTAGCAGATTCCTTTGAAGGGACACCTGAGTGGTGAACCTCCCTGTCTGCCACTAAGTCGTATTTCAAATTATTCAAATAATCCATTTATAAAAGAATATTTTTAAAATACAGAAGCACATAAAGCAAACAATGTCCCTCTAGTCTTTGTTCTATGTAGACAGATAAAAACATAAATGTAGAGACATGGTCAGCTAACTACCATATCTGTAGCAGATTCCTTTGAAGGGACACCTGAGTGGTGAACCTCCCTGTCTGCCACTAAGTCACTTAACCATTCTGGGCAAAGATCAGACCATCCTTCAGAGGCCCAGCCATGAGGACCTCGTACTGTTGATCTTCCACCAACATCCCCAAAGGCAGGCCATGCCCACTGCTGCCTGCTCATTGTTTCCCTGGAATGTCCTGCTCTCTCCTGCTTCAGGGTCTTTGGGCCTGCCAGGAACATAGTAAATCCTCCATGAATCTGTGTCAAAAGAATGAATGAACAAATGAATGACCCATTCTATAGGACTTGCTCTAATCTCAGTCTTCCCAAGAAGATGTTACAGATCAAGCCGAGTAGAATTCAGTCTCTGACCCCAAAGCTGGGCATTTGTCCAACACTCAGCCCTGGCTCTGAGGATATCAGCTTCTGCCCCTAACTGGTCAGCTCTTAGGGCCATGTATAAGTTTTCCTGGCCTTGCGTTATGGGTTTTGCATGGCACATCTCCTTTCATCCTCTCCAAACCCTACGAGGGCTGGTGCTCTAACACCTGCTTTACAGGCCAAGGGGCTGCGCTCAGAGAAGCTGAATAATGGGCCTCAAGCTCTTGGAAGAACCAAGATTCAAACCATGGCAGACACGAAAGCTGAGCTCTTAACCGCAATTCAATTTTATCCCAGTACATTTTCTACCTACTGATACGTGCTGGAGCTGGAATGACACTCTCTCCTGGGTCACCTGAGAGCAGGTGTTCCCCGAAGATCCCAGGCCACCCACTGAAACATCATCACATGCTTCTTCCTTAAAGAATGTGGGCAAGGAAGCCCAGGAGGGGAGGCTGAAAGGTCAGGCAGAGGTCAGGTTCTAGGGGACATGGATGCCAGGCTTGAAGCCTCCGCCCTGGAAGTGTTTTATTTTATTTTTTAAAATAAATGTTATGTTTTTAGAGCAGTATTAGATTCACAGCAAAACTGAGTGGGAAGTACAGAGAGTTCCCATTTAACCCCTTCCATCTCTCCTAACCTCCCTGACTATCAACATCGCACCTGAGAGTGGTACATTTTCTACAATCTATGAACCTGCACGGGCACATCATTATCATCCAAAGTCCGTGGTTTACACTGGGGTTCGCCCTTGCTGCTGTACATTCGTTGGGTTTTGACAAATGTGTCCACCATTGTAGTATCACACAGACTAGTTTCACTGTCCTAAAAGTCCTCTGTGCTCCACCTATTCATCCCTCCTGTCCCCCGAACCCCTGGCAACCATTTATCTTTTTACTGTCGCCATGGTTTTGCTTTTCCAGAATGTCATATAGTTGGAATCACACAGTATGAAGCACTTTCAGATTGGTTTCTTTCACTTAGTAATAGCATTTGAAACTCCTTCAAGTCTTTTTGAGGCTTAAAAGCTCATTTCTTTTTAGCACTGAATAATATTCCATTGTCTGGGTGCACCACAGCTGGTTCGTCCGTTCACTTACTGAAGGGCACCTTGGTTGCTTCCAAGTTTTTGCACTTAAGAATAAAGCTGTTCTTCACGTCTGTGTGCAGGTTTTTGTGTGGACATAATTTTTCAACTCATTTGGGTAAGTACCGAGGAGCACAATCGCCTCGATCATGTGGGAAGCTGCCCTGGAAGTCTGGATCAAGGGTGTGACGTTGTAGGTACCATTGTCAGCACAGCTGTTCCCATTAGCAGCCACGTCTACAGGCCCAGAGGGTCAGTTGGATGGGTGAATGTTAACAGGACAACAGGGGCAAATGTTGACTTTGACCGTTGACCTTGGATAGGAGCCAATGAGAATCACTGTTTCCTCTTCTGGAGCAAAGAAGAGGGCTTGCTCCTTCTGGCATCACTCTCCCCCGCCCAGGCTGAGGAGGGCAGAGTACAGGCTCCGAGCCACCAGCCCTGGCTACCTCCATAGCCTAGTCTGGGGGAACTCGGATGGCAAAGCCTCAGTGTGAGTGAGCCATGGCAAGGGCTTCCACCCCTCTCTTGTGAGTACCCCTTCCCCAGAAGCCACCCTCTCTCTAGTCTATAGCCCAGCTACCCACCCCCAGCAGCATCTGTCCTGGGTCAAATTTTGCAGTCTCTCACCTGGACCAGCCTCAGCCTTTGTCTCCTTCCAACCCAGCTGACCCATCACTTCCTGAAAGCGAGAGCTGAAATTGTCCTGCCCCTGCTCAGAAACCGTCCTTGCTCCCTAGAGTCTAGCTCGGTGGTTTGCAATGTGTTGTTGGTGGTCCGCAAGACCCTTTTCAGGGGCTCTGCAAGGTCAAAACAAATACTAAACTAATACTAATCCATTATCGGCCTTTTCACTCTCATACTCTCAGAAGCGTAGAGCAGAATGTTCTAGACACTACATGACATGTAATGTTGCAACAGACTGAAAGCAGAAGCAGCCACTGGAATCCAGCTGTCTTCTATTATGCCAGTTATTATAGAGATTAAAAAAAAACATAAAACGAAGCCACTCTTCTCACTAATGATGTTTTGGAACAGTTATTTTTTTATAAAAATATGTCATTTTGATAAAATGTCCTGAGTTTATATTGCTATTTTAAAAGGAATTGACAAATATATATTTAAGAATTTCTCAGTGTTACTTTCTTTTATGGCAAAGATTGATAAAGGGAACCCATATTTTAAAAAAAGCTCTTTGAGGTTCTCAATTTTTGAGAGTGTGCTAAGAACAAAGAGACCTGAGAACTGCTGCCTTAGGGGATCACATCGAAATCACCCCCAGCGTGGCATTCGAGGCCCTGCCTCCATTTGAACCTCACACATTTATGCTCCTGCAGCCTTGAGGGCTGAGTGCCACCTCCCTGTGTTTGCTCATTTGGTCACTTCTGCTTGCAATGCCCTCCCCTCCCTTCTCTGCTTGTCATCCTTTCAATTTCAGATCAATCGGCACCTTCTCCGGGAAGCCTTCCCTGACTGCCCGTCACCTCCAAGCTGGAACAGAAGCCCCTGCTCTGAGTTTCTTTTCTCAGCGCTTTATTGCCTCTTCATGAACCCATATCCCCCAAGAGGCTGTGTCCCTTCTTGATGGCAGAAGCAGGTCCTGCCCTCTCCCCCACATCCTGCCCCCAGTCCGTGCAACAGGCGTGGCATGTAGCAGGAACACATTCCTTGCATGCTGAGGTTGGGGAAGTCCTGCTTAAGTCACCCCTGAATTGCCTGGCTCAGCTAGATACTCAATAACCTTCCTACTTTTTAAACATGCATTTTATTTCTTGCATAGACATGAACACAGACGTGAGTCACCCCCCCATAAAACTAACTTTTGTCAAATTTCAGCATCCCTTTTCAGTTTTTTTCTCTATTTCATTTTTCTTGCTTCATTGCAATTCCAATTAAGCTCAGTCCTAAGATCCATATTTTCACCCAGCTGGAAACCACAAGTATTTCCCAATTAATTTTTAAACACGCAGAAAATAGACTATCAAATTGATGTAACAATTGAGTCTCCTAACTTGGGACCTTTGGCTTCCACTGTGATGAAGTTTATTCTACTCCCATTCAAAGAGCAAATATTTAAACTAAAAGCGTCAATCTGCTGGCAAAGGTATGGTAAAATACGCACACCTTCTCATCGTAGTGTAAATAGGAAGATCCGGTTTGGTAAATAATTTCGTGATGTGTTCCTGGGATCATTAAATATTCCAAGGCACAGAGCTAATCATTCTGATGCTGAGACATTATCCTGAAGAAGTCGTGCAGACATTGGAAAGACCCACCTGAATGCGCAGCATTTATTTAACTGGATTAAGCCTTCAAATGAGCCTCGTCTAGAGCTTGGTGCGCTGCTCTCCGCGTGACTCAGTGTCCACTTGGGTTTTGCCTTCTTTCTTTCCACATATCCCCTAATGGCAGATGTCCTCTAACTCCCTTAAAATGTTCTTCTCTTCCTCAGACCCCCTTCATGGGATGTCACCACCTCTGGGAAACCCTCACCCCATTTTCCTTTGAGGTCTGGGCCTCGTGGACAGGGAGCCAGAGCTGGACCTGGGGGAGCCAGGCTCACGGAGGAAGAACGCATCTGCACTTCTCCACCCCGTCCTGTTTCCCTCCTTACTGGCCACATCAGTCACCAGTGGGGCTGGGTGGCCTTAGCCCCACCCGCTCCATATCCTGGCCTCACACACGTAGGAGCCAGGCTTTGGGTCGATAGCTGGTTACTTATGTCCTCAAGGGTCAGTATCTGGTCCTGGTGAACCAAAAACAATGACAGGTTTCCTATATCCCCCAATGTGGTTTGCTAGAGTTTTAGTTAGACGGCGTCTGACTATGCACAGTCAGGAAGGGGTTCGCTCACTCACTCGCTCGCTCACTCATTTACCCCTTCCACGTCGGTTCGTGCCTGTGCTCCGCTCCTTCGTTGGGCTCTGGGGCGTGCACAGTCAGGAAGGGGTTCGCTCACTCACTCGCTCGCTCGCTCATTTACCCCTTCCACGTCGGTTCGTGCCTGTGCTCCGCTCCTTCGTTGGGCTCTGGGGCTGCTGGGAGGAGTAAAGCACCCGCCACAGGCTCGTGGGGCAGACAGATGAATGGGAAAAATGAAAACCGTAACAACGAGAGCTGACACACTCATGACAAGGTGGCTTGGTTAGACCTACATGTCGGGAAACACGGTATACTTTTTTGGAAACATTAAGGCGCAGTCCTCCATGAGCTGGGAGGTGACTCCTGAGCAGAGTCTTGAAGGTTGAGGAGGATTTAGCCAGCGGGGTAGGGGGAAGGAAAGGTGTCCTAGGTGCATGGGATGGCATGGACTAGGGCTTGGCACTGACCCGAACTGGTCACTGCTCAAAAGAAACCGTTTTTAAGTACCTCCTTGTGTATTTTCTGTGGGAGGTGGGATTGTCACAAAATACAGTCAGAAAGGAAAACACTCAGCACTCTTTTTTGGCTAGCATGGAAAACGCCAGCTATGGAGGAGGCTCACTTCGGATTGAGTCCAGCTTCACCTCAGACCAGCCCCAAGGCCTCAGGCAGGTCACTGCACCTCTCTGAGCCTCAGTTCCATACCTACCCAAAGAACCATGCACCGAATCACTCTGTAAAAATCAGAATTCAGTGAGATA
The DNA here is from genome assembly GCF_000696425.1 of Galeopterus variegatus. Classification (NCBI taxonomy): domain Eukaryota; kingdom Metazoa; phylum Chordata; class Mammalia; order Dermoptera; family Cynocephalidae; genus Galeopterus; species Galeopterus variegatus. Next base: position 26,020 of record NW_007729264.1, on the reverse strand, counting down.
ATGTGCATAAAGGCCTAATCCAGGGTTTCTCAACACTACTGACATTTGTGGCTGGATGATTCTGTTGTGAAGAGCTGTCCTGTGCATTATAGGACAGTTACTGGCATCCCTGGCCTCTACCCACAAGAAGCCAACAGCACCCGTAAAAATCAGAATTCAGTGAGATAATGTGCATAAAGGCCTAATCCAGGGTTTCTCAACACTACTGACATTTGTGGCTGGATGATTCTGTTATGAAGAGCAGTCTTGTGCATTATAGGACAGTTACTGGCATCCCTGGCCTCTACCCACAAGAAGCCAACAGCACCCCATCCAAATTTGTGACGACTATGTCTGTTTCCAGACATTGTCAAATGTCTCCTGTGAGTAAAGTCACCTCAGGTTGAGGACCACCCGTCTGACATACTGCCTGGCGTGTGGTAGGAACTGAATAAGTGTTTTACTCTCACCTTCCCCTTCAGTTCTGGAAGGAACGTTAACACCTGTCCTGTCAGAGCAGGAGGGGCCTTCAGGTGTCACTACAGAGATAGGGAAACGGGGCTCAGAGAGAGGATGTTAGCAGCCTAGTGTCACCCAGCGTGTCATGGGCAAAATGAGTTAGGTACAACAGAGACAAAGCAGTCTTAGCAAGGAGACCCCAAAACACAGTGGTTTCAATAGCGAGTTCCTTCTTTCTTTCGTAAGAGCTCGCGGGTGAGCAGTCGGGGGCTGTGCCGTCCGCAGCACGCGGCTGCTGCCTCTGGGCCCAGGGTAGCTTCCCCGGTTGTCCCCACTTCTCACCGGAGAGAAGAGGGAAGGCCAGGAGGAGGCGGAGGGACCCTTCTTTCTGCAGCACAGGTGGAACTTGCACAGTCACTTCTGCTGACGTGCCACTGGCCAGGCCTCAGTCACGCGGCACTGGGGGAGAACAGCAGCATCGAGGGGTCCTTGTCTGTCCTGGGCAAAAGAAAGCAGGGCCAGGAAGGTGGAGCCTGCTGGAGGCTGGCGAGAGAGATGGCCAGAGTGCCCGGGAGCTGACATCACCTCTTTGGTAGTAAGTCCAGGGGCCCTAGAGCCGTGGGTTCAAATCCTGACTCACTATGTGACCTTGATGGGTCACTTTGCCTCTGTGAGCCTCAGTTTCCTCATCTGTCAAGTGGAAATAATAATGGAGTCTCCTGGTACAGGGGTGTAGTGAAGAAGGAATGAGATTGTGTGTGCTGGCACAAAGGCAGCCCTCCATGGTGGTGGCCGTGTTATCGTAAGCAGTGTGATGCTGTCTCTGCCATGGCCTGGCCCAACCTGGGGTGAGCTGCGTTCTGGGGTATGGATGGAGGGGCCTTGGACAGAGGAAGGAGCCGGTCTCCATGGGACAGGTGAGCATCCCCAGGGTGCTTGACCTCACTGGGGAGGCTGGGCCTCCATGTAGCCTGGTGGGTGGGCACATGGTCTCAGGGCTGGCGATGGGAGGGATCGGTGAGCCTGGAGCTGGGGACCGTGGGTGCTGTCAGTGCTGCCTAGAGAAGTGATCACAGCTCCAGGGGAACTCCAGCTTCTCAGAGGGCAAGGAGGGGAAGGTGAGGATGGGGCCCTAGTCCCCTGACCCTGTGTCACTCCTGATTCTCCATGAGTCCTCAGGACCCCTGGAGAGCAATGGAGGAAAGCACTGGGTGGGTTGTCCCCAAGTGTGCCTGTGCAGCTTCCCCAGCCTGCCGGCCACAGGGTAGGTACTCACTAAGTACCTGTTGAATGTGTGAATGGATGAATCAAGGGTTCTGCCACTGCCTCAGACTGGCTGTGTGACCCAGGCCAGTTTCTTGCCCTCTCTGTGCCTCAGTTTGTCCCCATTTGTAAAACAAGGAGGTGGAGCTGGATATTCCCAAATGTTCCTTCCAGCTCCAGGTCCAGGTCTTGGCTGCCCCAGTTGCAGCCCCCACCCCCTGCCAACAAGTCCCAGTGAAGGGAATGCAGCAGGCCACATAGGAGGGTGCAAAAATGGGCTTTTATTGCTGGGGGCAGGATAACAGGTGTAGGAGCTGCTGGCCCAAGTGTGAGGAGAAGGGGTGTCTGGGAGGGTCCTTCTGGCTGAGCTCAGGCTTCCGCTCTGACTGAATGGTGGCAGCACCTTCCCAGGGGGAGACGCAGCAAGGGATCAAGGTCAAGCCACTGGGAACCAACCTGGAATGAGACCTTGGGGTGTTTAGGACATCTGCAGCAATGGCTGCCCCACGGGCACTTGATGGGACTCATGTTGACCTGGCTCCACCGTCCCAGCTCTTTCCCATAATACCCTGCATGGTGGAAGGCCTTGGAGAGCGGACTGGCACCGGTCTTTCTCTGGCACCCGGCACTGACCCATCCTCATTCCCCTCGCCCTCCTTCGGAGCAATGGCAAATGTAAAAAGACTGAACAGAGGCCATGACTGGAGCCATGGGCAGGACGTGCTAATGATCAGGACCATGGATCAGTCTGAGATTGGGATCAGGGCTCAGTCTGTGACCCAGGTTGAGGCTCAATCAATAACTGGCATCAAACTCAGTCTGTGACTGGGATCTAGGCTCAGTCTGGGTGTGTGATCAAGGCTCAGGATTCAGAGTGTGACAAGAATCAGGACTCAGTCTATGACTGAGATAAGGGCTCAGTCTGCTGCTGGAAAAAGAAGAGAAGCCAAGCCTCACTTTTGCTTCACCACAGGCCCGGCCCCTCACCAGCAGGTGGGCATCACAGCAGTCCTCCTCCTCATCCTCTTCAGTTGGAGTTTTGCAGGAGGCTTCCTTCTGCTGAAAGAACTAAACCAATATCAGGCCTCAGTCTCTGCCACTGAAAGTTGAATATAGACCAGGACTCAATAGCTGCTACTCTCCAGCAGGGTAGTCTGACAGCCATGGGACCTCAGGCATGTACACTTTGTTCATCTGTAAAATAGGTACAATGACAGTACCTGCCCCACAGGGTTGTTGCGAAGATCCAATGGGATGCGACATACCGAGCTCAGAGAGATTGCCTAAGGGACCGGACTTAACGACTATTTTCATAGAAGAGCCCCCTCCAGGGCCCTGACACCTTCCCTACCCCATTTCTATTGCCCCAGCAGCCCCAGCAACCCAGCCATGCTTGGAGACCTAAAGGCCAAAGCGAGCCCCTACGTGGCTGGAAGAATAGCCACAGTTTCCAACGTGCTCGGGACAGTGTGTCCCTCTGTTGCTCCAGGGCCCCCGGGCCACAACTGCTATGGGGTGGGCACAGAGCTGCAGGTGTGCCCTTGGAGAGCCTCCTCTCCCCCAGGCTGTGACTTACCAATGGCGTTCTGGATTAAACTCATGTCCAGGGTGTCAACAATGCTGCGGATCAGTGGGCATACCTGAGAACCAGAGACCAGAGAGAAAGAGGGTGAAGAGGAGGAAGGAAGAAGAACAAATCATTCTCAGCTGAGAACAAACCATTTGCCACCCACAGAGATGCTCATTTCTAGGAATCTTAGAGCCTTTGGACCTTAGGATTCTGGAACAATGGAATCCTAGCAGTCTAAAATCAGAGGACCCTCGGATGCTAGAATCCTAAAACCTTAGAATGTTAGAATTCTAGAACCTCAAGAATCTATACTCTAGAGTGTTAACATCCCCATACTCTTAGAAACCTTGATCTTTGGAACCCTGGAATTTTAAAGGGTCAAGTGGGGCCCTGGGAACGGTTGAGCAGAGCTTCTCATGATTTCATGTGCATACAGTTCTCTGCAGATTCCGATGCTGGCTCCTCCCACCTTCAACTCTCAGCATAATTGCCACCTCCTCAGGGCAGCCCTCCTTGACTGCTCCTCCAAGGGAGGACTTTGCCATCCTAGTGCCCTGTTAAGTGTCATGCTCTGCGTAGGGCTGGTCGTTTTCCTTGAGGGTTCTTAATTGATGGTCTGAACACTCATCTGCCTGCCTTTCCCTCAGGATAAGCTCCACGAGGACAGGGACCTTGTCTGTCTTCCCCAATCAATTCACCAGAGCTCAGATGGTACCTGCCTGACACATAGCAGATGCTCAATACATTTTTGGCTGAAAGGATGAGTGAAGTAAACATACAATTAAATATATAATGACAATGTGTGACAAGTAGTCTGAAGGGCAAGAGCAGACTCTTATGAGAGAGAATAGGAGGAACCTTGTCAAGAGCCCAAAGGATGAGAAGGTACTTTGAGGTACAGTGAGAAAAAAAGTGCTCTTGGTAGTCAGAAGAGCCCATGCCAAGGTCCTGAAGTGGGAAAGAGCTTGTGTGAGGCACAGAACCAAGGCCAAAGTGTCTGGAGCAGAGCTGAGTGAGAGGAGAGTGCAGTGACATGCAGGTCGGGCCAGACCAGGCTGAGCCTACAGCCTGGGGAGCACTCAGGATTGCATCCAAAGTGCAAAGAAAAGCCCTGAGAGCGGCCAAAGTGTCTGGAGCAGAGCTGAGTGAGAGGAGAGTGCAGTGACATGCAGGTCGGGCCAGACCAGGATGAGCCTACAGCCTGGGGAGCACTCAGGATTGCATCCAAAGTGCAAAGAAAAGCCCTGAGAGGATTTAGAGCCGAGTGGTGGCATTTCACAGACGTGGACACAAACCCAGAATGGCAAGATCAGTTCCTGGGGCTGTTTGACAAGGCAGTGTCCAGCAGGGCTCAGGACTCTGAATTTGCATCCCAGCCTTTCCAACTAACATCAGGCCATGAAGCCTTTCTTTGGTTTTAGGGGCTCTTTGGGTAACCTGTGATCACATTCTTTGGTGGGGGAGGGTTGAGTGACCTCTGCTCTTGGCCACCATGGCTGAGAGCCAAGAACCCAGCCTGCTTCTGGCTAAGGCCAACCAGCCCAGGACTGCCAGACCATTTCTGCTCTCCCAGCCACTGGCCAGGGTCAACCCTTCTCCTTCCACCCTCTTGCCTGTTCCAAACTTGCTCTTTCAAGCATATGCTTTAAGATGTAGATTTTGTGGATTAACAGGGATCAGTGATTTAAATGGGGGGGATTACATTTTCAAGATTTCATTTCAGGAATTTTCCAGTGGGTGGAGGATGATTTAGGAACAATCTGAAATTAGAGCCCATGGTAGACATTTACTCTCCCTCCCCCTCCCAACTGGAGGCAAGAAGGTACATACAATTATTATTATTGTTATTATTATATTATTATTATTGAGGACCATTACAATAATGATAATGGGGGCAATTCTCCAAGAAGATATAACAAAGCTAAATGTGTATGCACCTAACAACAGAGCTTCAAAAGCCATGAAGCAAAACCTGATAGAACTGAAAGGTGAAATAGGCAAATTCACAATTGGAGTTAGAGAGGTCAATACTCCTGTCTCAGTAGTGGAAAGAAGCAGAAGACAAGAGAGTCAACATGCATATTACTACTACTGAGAACTTAGTATGTTCTAGGGTCTATGCTAAATGTTTATATTTTTTCTCATCTGGTCATCTCAGAAGCCTATGAGTAGGTATTACTATCATCCCCAGTTGCCAGATGTGAAAACTGAGGCTTAGAGAGAATACATTGGTTATAAAGTTACAAGTTAGTGGCAGAGCCGATATATGAACCAAGGTCAGTCTAACCCCAGAGCCCGAACTCTTTCACCAGATTAAGTCACCTCCCAGGTATAGAAATAGGACTGAAATTAGGGGTCTTCAACTCCCCTGAAAGCCCAGCTCAGCAGGCCTTACCTGCCTAGCAAGGAGAGGGAGACATTGATCGGGTCGCTGGTGCATTCTCCCAGGACCACTGTGCTCAGGCTGTTTTGGACATTGGTGTCAATTCTGACGCCACTCAGGAGGTCCAGGGAGGCCTTCAGGTCGACGACCTTGCCAATCAAAGGCCTGCAGGAAACGAGATTCACAGTGAGCAGAGGTCTAGAAGGCCTTTCATGTTGCCTGCTCGAGTTCCTCTACCTGTGTGGAAGTTATCCAGGATGTCTATGGCTAATGAACACATTGTCCAAGTAATGTCACCATGATTCATAGTCTTTATGGGATTTGCATGTTTATATTAGGGGATTCTTCTCCTGGCCACATGAGTTTAGCTCATGTGAAATTTTTATACACATTGTACTAATCATTAAAATAATAGTAGTTAATATTTACAGTACACAAATCGTGTAAAGGCACTTTTAAAAAGTATTTTACCTGGATTAATCCATTTAATTATCACAGCAATACTATGAGGGAAAAGTACCATTATTATCTCTCTTTTCTGAATAAGGAAACCTTGGTACTGAGAGGTTATGTAACTATCCCCAAATCTCACAGCTAATGACTGATGGCACCATTAGTGCACTTAAATTATAGAAATTCTTTTACATATGCTCATTATCCTGTCTGTCTATATCTTTCAATATGAAAATATTTTAAAATTATATTTTGATACATGCTCTTTATCACATACTGTACACTTTTATCTACATTTATCTGTAATGGTCACTGCTATTTAGAGAGAGTCTTGGGAGACAAAATAATCTGGAGGAAATTTTGCTAAAGAATTATACATACTCATGTCTTCTCAATTTTTCAAATTTTATAATTAGATAAGTGTTATAATTTCAAAAATATATTCAATGAAGAATTCTTTTTAAAAGAGACTTAGTTATGGCCGAGGTGCACTAGAACATTTTAAAGCCTGCGATTTTAGACCTGGAAAAGTCCCCACATTTACAGATTGGGAAACTGAGGCCCAAAGTTGCACAGCAGCATGGGAATGTGCCCGATTCCCATGTTGGGGAGCCATCTGCCATGCCACACTGCCTCTCCCAAATCTCAAATCTCAGATTCTAACGCCTACTCACAGGACCACAGTGACATCGGCGGTGACGGGAAACCTCAGGTTAATGCCATTGCCATCAGCAGTCAGTTCACTTTTGACATCCTGGATGAGGGAGTTGCTGATCTCCACCCTGAGCAGAAACCACAATTGCCCCTGGTCATTCCTCACGACAGGCATTTGCTGACACTTCCCTATGCCACGTCGTGCTGAGCCTTTGGGCCTCACCGACCTTGCCTTCTTTAGTCTTCACTGTAGCCCTGTCCATTCTCTGCATTTTATGGCACAGCATGCTTTGACTCAGACAGATGTGATTTTCCCCAGATTTCAAGGGGAATAAGGGCCAGAGTCAGAATTTGAACCCAGAACACTCAGACTCCAAAACTCTACATGTGGAGCCTGGGGTGACTTGGTTTGGATTTTAGTTTTCCTTACCCCGAGGGGATATACGCTTTTATCTCTAGCTATATTTGGAGAAGAAAAGTTTTATTCCTTGGGAAAGGAACTTCAGGTACCAGCAAACAGATGGAGGTGAAGATGAATAGAAAATTCACCTTGACCCTGAAATTGCAGGACGTGGAAGTCCCAGCCCAGAAGATGCCCAGATTGGCCCAGTAGCCCTGCCCCTAATTTACTCAAGCTCTGGTGGCGTGGCCTCAGACCACCTCAGCTCTGTAGCATGGAACAAGGCTTGGCCACCTGTCTTTGATATTAAACTTACCTACCCAAAGATATGTATTTCCTTTTCTCGGAACAAAGGTCTCCATCATGAAGTACCAACTCACCCCGAAGTCTTCTCGCTAACTGAATTGACCAAATTTAGGGCATTGTTCATCAAATTCCCAGCTTCCTGGATTTTCTGCTTGGCCAGCTGCCAAACCTTGGATTTCTGAAGCACGTCCAAGTCGACACTCAGTTTTGGAAGGTCAGCTGTCAAAAACAATCACCATATAGTGTCATGCACCACTTAGGAAGCAGCCACCGTGCTCTAGGTTCCAGGTAAGACTTTTGTCTACGTTATGTCATTTAATGTTTATAACAATTCAGTGAGGTAGGTATCATTGTTACCTGCACTTTACAGATGAGGAAATAAAGGTTCAAAAAGGTTAAGAAATGTGTCTAGTCACACGGCTAGGGAATCCTTCCATGCTGCCTCCATACTAATATATACTGATCATTTATCAACAAACCAATCAATTAATTGGCCAGGCAATTGATATTGATTGTACATAAGCTTCTAGGAGAGACGTGGGGGTCCATTGCTTTAAGTGAGATGCTCACATGAGCTTGAAAGGCTAGGTCAAACAAAATGAGAGAATAAACTAACAAATGGAAAATCTACAACCAAGAAAAAAAAAATATGGCTCTAGCCCATGAAAGTGGCAAGTGGGAGTCCCAGAATGACAGCTTTGCGGTAGGCCCAGAGAGCAATAATTTATACAGGAGCTTGAGGACAGAGTGTCCTGATGGGAGGTCTCCAGAGAACAGGGGGATGAGATAGGATAAATTACACGGCAGATGTAGAGTGGTGCATATGAAAAGAATTAAGAATATATGGGTAGAAAATAATTCAAGTGAGAAACAACAAGGCACTCACTAACTCAAGGGAAAAAAAGACTGTGTAAGAAAAGAGACATAATCACAGTACTGCAACTTGGCTCTGCGACAGACGGTATCTACCTAGTTACAATGATGCAGAGAATGTCAATTTAAATAAAATCAATGATGTAACTACATCTGATCATAGAACTCACTAGATGATCTTGATCCAGACACTTCCGTCTCTGAGCCCCAGTTTTCCCAGCTGTGATACTAGAGCGTGGATCCTTTCTGCATCTTTGAAACTTGCCCAAGTCCTGACAAGGTTTGAAAGGCAGTCTTTTGCAGAAGTTACCTCTTCCTATAAAAACTGCTTGTCACTGTGCTGTTAATGTTTCCAGAAAATGAAAAGAAAGCCAAATTCTTTTAACAAGTCAGCATAAAAAGGAGGTGGGATTTAATATGAAGGTAGGTAGCCTTACAGATACTTAGGCTAGCTAGGACTAACTTCTTTAATTTACAATGAGTTAATACAAGTCAATAAGAGAAAATTAAACAACCCAACAGAAGAATATGCTAAGAATATGAATAAAATACTTGTGTTAAAATATGTAAAGGGATGGTAAGGATATGAAAAAATGAAAGAACTCTCATAATTAGATAAATGCAAGGTGAAATAAGTTGCAATCTTTCATTTATGAGACTGGCAAAAAATGAAAGGGATGGTAAGGATATGAAAAAATGAAAGAACTCTCGTAATTAGATAAATGCAAGGTGAAATAAGTTGCAATCTTTCATTTATGAGACTGGCAAAAAATTTAAAGTTGTCCATACCTAGTGCTGGCAAGGGAGTGGGGAAAAAAAGGCACCTATACACTGTTGGAGAAAGTGTTAACACGGGATTATTTGTCCTCATCTGCCGTAATTTAACATGCGTATTGTAGTGGATTGAATTATGTCCCCCCAAAACTCCCTGAAGCTTGAATTGTATCCTGCAAGTTTTTATGTATTAGAAACTTAGCCCCACTGTGATTGCTAAGAGGGTGGGAAATCCTATTACGGTAATTGAAAGGTGGAGCCTTGAAGAGGTGATTGGGTTGTAGGACTGTGCAGTAGTGAACGGATTAAAAGTGGTGGTCAGGGGCATGGTTCTGAGGGCTTTAAAAGAAGAGGAGAGTCTGTCTGTCTTGCTCTCTCTCTGTTCTCTCTGCTTCCACCATCTTGCAATGTGAGACCCCTGGGTCACTGTCACCACCACCAGATGGACTTTAGACTTCTCAGCCTCAGAAACTGTAAGCAATAAATTTTATTTTCTTATAAATCACCCAGTTTCATGTATTTCGTTATAAGCAACATCAAACGGATTAAGACACATATACTGTTTGAACTCTTGAAATCCCACTTTGAGGAATTTATCAAACGCAGATATTGGCCAAAGTTTATCAGGATATATGTAGAAGGATATTCGTAGCATTACTTGTTTCTAGAGAAATAATTGAATGAGCCAGCAATTGAAAAGCCACCTTTCTCAGTAAATCACCCGTAAAGGGCAGCCCCTGGTGGCAGCCTCTGGTGATGCAGGCATGGTGTGGGGGCAGCTAACTCCTGGTGCCTCTGATGATCACCCTTCTTGACTCACCATCAAGTGTATTGTCAACAGTCTCAAGTCCAGTCTCAAGAGCAGGTTTCACATTTTCCACAACATTAGTTAGGTCATTGCCAAGATCCCCAAGAAGAGACTCTGAGGTTCCAGTGAGCAGGCCGCACAAGAGAACAAGCTTCCAAAGCTGGAACATCTTCTGTTCTGACACCTGGACAGTCACGGGAGGAATAGAAGTGACAATTGCCCAGAGGGAAAAGGAAACTCAATGAGCACCTATAGTTCTTACACTTCATATCCCATTAGGATAGATGTGTTATCTCCTATTTTACAGATGGGCAGCCAAGGTCAGAAAGCCGGCAACTTACCCAGAGACACACAGCCAGTGAGTGGAGGAGGTGGGATTGGAAAAGTCAGACTTGACTGCAAGTCCATGCACTTTACACAAAGGTCCTCTGCACATGCTGTCTTCTCTTCCTGAAATATCTTTCCTTTACTTTTTTACCTTTGGGTTGGAATTCTCTCTCATCTCTCATCTGCTCATCCTGGACAGATAATCAATTCCTACTGACTCTCCAGCTTTGCAAAAACATCATGCCCTCTGTGAAGCCTACTCTACGCCTCCTCCCAGAGTCTAGGTGGGACTCCTTTCCTTTCTCCCCCCTACCCCCCATTTCTGCCTTTGTTTTCTGATCAGGGTCCTGGGTACCAATTACTTGATGACTTGCCCACTTTTCCTTCCAGGCTGTGAACTCCTTAGGAGAAGGACTGTGACATTTCACTGTTGAATCCCTGGACTGCAGTAAAAAGCCTGCAGCTAGTATAGTACACTAAGTGAATAAATATTTGTTGAATAAAAGTGTGAACAAATCAATGGACACCACCTCATGACCCTGCATTCCCATCAGCTTGATACTTCTCTTAATTTGCTATATCCAAAATATGAGCTAATCCAAGCAGTCCCATTCTTCTGCCTATGCCCCCAAAGCCTTCTACAGACCACCATGTGGGTGCCACTCACAGGTGTGGAGGCGGATGTTCCTTTGCTCCCTTGCACGGTCTCCTAGGATTCCGCTGAGTGTTGGTGGCCCTTATGTGCTGGTGACGGGATGGGAGACTGCTCATGGAAGCAAGCCCTGGGCCATCCAAGGAGACTCCAAAGAAAATAACTCCTGCCCAGGAAGACCAGGCAGACTTCCAACCCAAAGGTCACCCAGGATGCTTGAACTGGAATGGATGGATGAGGGCAGAACGTTCTGCCAAGACTAAGACAAGGTCCTCATGGAACCTGCAGCTGTCAAGGGGGTGGCCCTTATAGGTGGGGGTTGGGGAGAAGACTGGGAATGTACAAATTGGGGAATGTTCTGAGGGGAGCACCCATAGTGATCATTAAGTGTAACGCTGTCATCATTTGGAATCTCAGAGAGGGGAAGCCAGTAGCCTGAGGTCACCCAGCAAGACAGGGACAGAGATGGGGCTAGAATTGTGACCCACAGAGAGTCAGACTCAGTGACCTGAGAGGTCATTCTGCCCAGTCTTCCTCTGGTGTCTCACAGCATCTGTCATGAGCAAAGCCAGCCTCAGTGTGAATGTTTGCAACAATGGGGAGCTCACTATCCCCCTAGCCTGCTAGTTCCACGTACTTGGTAGGAAGATCTTACTGAGAGTGAACAAAATCTTCCTCAATATTAGTCCTGTGTGTGGGCAACAGTGATGTCCAGAAGGCTAAGTGCCTTGCCCGAGGCTGCACAGCCAGTGTCAGGAGACACCCCGCCCCCAGCCTCACGCCTGCTCTCCCTCTGCACACCTGCCTCTCTCTAGTCTACTCTCATGCAGCAGCCGGAAAGGTCTAAAACCCAAAGCCCTTGCCATGGCCTACGGGAGCCTGTGTCATCCGCCCGCGGCATCTCTAAACTCCTCTCCTACCTCCCCCAACCCTCGGCCCCTGCTCGCTTTCCTTCCGTTCCAGAAAGATGCCAACCTTTTTCCTACCTTGGGCCTCTGCAGAGGCTGTTCTCTCTGCCCAGAGCTCTCCTCCCCAGCTATCTCTGGCTCTCCATGTCACCTTCTCAGAACTTCTCTCCTAGTGTCCCTCTGAGGTGACCCCTGTCCATTATCCCCATCCTTAGCTCCTTGCTAGCCTCTTTCACAGCTTGATCACAATTTGATTTTTTAACTTGTTTTTAGGCCGCAGCAGATGGAAGTCCCTGTGCTCTGGGGCTCTCCTCCTATGTGGGTCCCTAAGATGCTGGCCTGTCTCTAGAATGCCCAAAGTTTCTCTCTGGGCCATCCTGGGAAGGTGGTGAGAGCCCATCACCAGAGATGCTCAGAAATTCACCAGATGACCAGATATTTGATGTGACTGTGAACCCTGATTCTAAATTTCTGTAGGTCTATTGTTCAAAGACTGTGTCGCACATTTTCAGGATTCTTCCCCTCGCGTTTCCTTTCTATCTGAGTCCAGCCATCCCCACGTGGCTCTTTCCCTCGGGTTTCCTGTCTCTTTCCTTTTCTCACGCCCCTCACCTCCCAAGACCCCAGCCCTCTTGGAGCCACAGCGGCTGGTGCTGGGTGCTGTTTCTCAGCTTGGATCACACCCAGGGCAAAGCCAGCTCCTCCCACTGCCATCAGTCACCTCTTACATGACAGTCACTAAAAGCTTTTGTCCCCTTGGGGGCAGGCCTCAGGGGATGGCACAAAGGTGGTAAACAGGCAGAGGACCCAGTCCTCTCACAGGCAGCTCAAGGGATCTGCTTTCTAAGGGGCCTGTTCTCAGGGTCTCCCACTCCTCTGCAGCCTCTCTAGCCCCAGCTCACACGAAGACAGACATGCTCCATCAAGGGCTGCCTCCTGCTAAAACATTAGGGGACTCCCAAGTCTGGTCTACACTAGGCTAAATCTGCTGAAGTGGGAAAAACCATGCCCCTCTTCCTCCTGAGGTCCTCAGGATCCTATCCTGATAATGTGTGTAGAACTCTTGAACAAGCACATACACACTTACATACATGTATATGTGCATGTTCACACACACACACATGCAAGAACAAGACAGCACAAGAGAGACTCATATGAAGAAAACAGATATATATTCCTGCCTGAAATGTGGGGAATTTTTTATAGAATCACGTTAGCTTCCCACTATTTTGAAGGAAAGAGTTCTCTACCCACAGAGGAAGATTTGAATCTTTGCAGATTTCCAGGGTCTGGTTTTTTTTTTTCCCCCCTTAAAGACTCAGATACAATTATCTGGCTCACCAGAGAATGCAGCCAATACTAAAGAAATGAGAAAATATGAGGCTGGGTGCAGCAATGCCTGAAGCCATATATACACCTGGAGTTTTCAGTTCAAATGGAATTCTCCCTCCAACGTTTCATTTTATTTGATCTTTTGGTTAAACCAGTATGAGTTGGATTCCTGCTGCTCAAACCAGCAGTCCTGACTTGTGCATTTGTAGACCCACCTTGGCCTCCTCCTTTCTGATGGCTGCTCATAGGTCACACACTCAAAAAACATCACAGACATCACGGTGGGAGGGGAGCATGTCAATTTCAGCTCCTTGCTGGGAGGTCTGGGGAGCATGTGGCCCAGAGAGGGAGAAGGACCCGACTCACACAAGGCCACACAGTGACCTTGAACCCCACTTATTTTCCTCCTTTCATTTCATGTTTTTTAGTTTTGATGGAATTTTCTCCTCTGGGCAATAGCTTTAAAAAAAAAAAAAGAAGAAAAAGAAGATTAAACGAACTTACCTAGGAAGCTAGTTTAACACACAGATACTTGAATCCCATCCCTAGATAATTTGGGTTGGAAGCTCTGGGATGGAGCCTGTGTCTTGGGGGTGGTTGACCAGGCATGGGAATGACTGGATTAGATGTCTCGAAGGGTACTTCCACCTCGAGTTCTACGAGCTCTGAGCACCCACCCCAAACTCCAGAGTCCCAGCTCAGCCTAGACATGACCCTCATGGCCCTACAGCTCATGTGCACAGTACTTTACAGCACAGCCTGAAGAAGCATAGACCCATAAGAACAGACTGTTGATAATAGCCACTGCTGTTTATTTGGCACCTGCTGTGTACCAGATGCTTTTCCTACTTCATCTTGTTTCATCCCCTCAGTAACCTTGCAGGCGGTGTTACTGTACCCATTTTTCAGATGAGGAGAGTGAGGCTTAAAAGGGGGGGACAACTTGGTCAAGGCCATGTGGAAAAGGAAGGGCAGAGCTGGGAAGTGAACCAGGGTGAGTGAGAATGGCTGTTCCAGCTTGCGGCCTCCTGGGGGCAGCAGTGAGTCATGCGCCTCTCCTGTCCCCAGGACCCAGCACTGAACAGGTGCAGGCAGATGCCTGGCAGCTACTTTGTGCCTGACACTGGGCTTGGCGCCGTTGATGCACTTTTCCCATTAGTCTTCATGACGACTCTGAGAAGCAGGTTTTGACAGCCTCATTTTTCTGTTAAGGAAACTGAGGTTCAGAGCCAGAGGTGGCTTGCCCAGGCCTCACAAGGACAAGAAGCAGGCACTTGGGACCCCGGGGAAGGCCCTTCCACCTGTGTCAGGCTGAGGCCACCTGATGGGGCAGGACAGTCCTCAGGCTTGAATATCCTGTTTTTCCCTCAGCCACTGCTGTTTGAGTTGGTTGTAACGCCTGGTGCATTGGGCCTGTGTCAACCCGGAACAGCACAGGACACTCAGCAGGTGCCCACTTGGCCCGAAGCTGGGAAGGACTGACAGATAGCCCAGGGGCATCCTGGGTCTCTGCCCCCTCTGCTCACCACCTGCAACTTAGCAAGGACCTGCTGGGGCTGTCCTCAACATGTGACCAGTGTCAAGGATGGGATGAGACCTCTGGTTCCCAGAGCTGGATTTTCCTCATGCCAGCCATGACTCTACCATTAGGGCACAGAGCAGGAGGCATCAGGCAGAAGGTGACAGCCAGGTCCCCAGAGCTCAGCCCATTTGAGCCCTGCTGCGGCTTTTCCTGTGGCCTTGGACCAGCCATCAGACCCCCTTCCCTGCTACCTGGCACTGACTTCCCCAAACATCTGAGCCCCTCTTCTGCCAGTTGTGGGGGCACAGAGCCAAGGGCTGTGCTGCAGTCTTGTGAAGGGAGGCTTCCCACCCCAGGACCACAGCCCAGGGGCTGGGCATGAGTTGGCAACCTCAGACAGACCTGGCGTTGGCCCCAGGCCTCAGTTGCCTCATCTGTAAAATGGGGTAAGTACCCTTGTCACTGGGTCTCAGTGGATGGGCAAGAGCCTGGGAAATCAAAAGGGTGGGGAGGGGGCTCTGAAGGTAGCAGTCAGAGTCTGGGCTGGGGCTGGTGGACCTGGCTTCCAATCCTTGCTCTCTGCTGGTTGCTGGCTGTGTGACCTGGGCGGGGGGCCTCACCTCACTGAGCTTCAGGTTCTTTATCTGTGAAGTGGGACTAAAAACAGTCCTTGCCTCCCAGGCATACTGTGAGGATGACCTGGGATAATGTCTGTGAAAGCTCAGCCTGTGTAGCCCCTCAATACACGGTGTCAATGCGATGACGATGATAATTAGTAACATAATAATATAAACGGTATATAATATATGTAAAGGGGCCTTGGTGGTGGGTGGGGACACTGGTGTCCTCAGGGGCCATCTGATGTCCAGGCTGGCTGGTCTGAGTCATCCCGGAAAGAGGAGTGTGACAGCTGCCCCCGTACTCCCCTCCCCCGCCCCCTCCACGGTACACAAAGTCTCCTCACAGGGAAGGTGTTTGCCTCTCAGGGACAAAGGGCCCCAGCCATGAGGGTCGTGGGATGAATTTCTCATTGAAAATCTCCAGCCAGGCATTAAGGATTAGTTGTCCCAGGCTTAGGACATCCTACCCCCGGCGTGACTGCTAATCCCCCACCGTGGCAGTTTCCTGGTCCCTCTGACCCAGCCCTTAAGCTCTGAGCTGGTATCTTTTTCCAAACATGGCTCAGCTCCCTGGCTCCTGAGACCAGAGAGAGTGAGTGGCGGGGCTGAAGCTGCCCAGAAACTGGGGCCAGGCTGGGACGAGGCTCAGGGCTCCTGGCTGCAGCTCCGAGGCTCTGCCCGTAGACCTCCCCTCCCCTGGGTGAGTGGCGGGGCTGAAGCTGCCCAGAAACTGGGGCCAGGCTGTGACGAGGCTCAGGGCTCCTGGCTGCAGCTCCGAGGCTCTGCCCGTAGACCTCCCCTCCCCTGCAGACAGAAGCAGCCCCCACCCCTTCCCCACACAATAAGCAACCCCCAGAGGTGTGCCCCCAGCCTGGCCCCAAATGCAATGTCTCTATTTTGCTATTTAAAAATCTGAAAGTCGTGTCATCATTCTGCTTTTGAAATCAGCCAGGTAGGAATAATTGGTTCAGTTTATAACAGGTTGTAGTTTCTCACACTTGAACTGCTTCCTTGGGAATTCTTGGCAAATAAGAAAGATCAAAGCAATAACGTGTTCAAACATCCTGACATTTTTATGACTGCTAAATGTAACGATTAATAAGATTGTAATAACGTGACAGTCTGAAGGCCTTTCATTATACTTTTACTGATCTTGACATTGCTGTTTCTTTTCTGACTTGGGAAGCAACACATTTTATTTTTTCAGCCCTCAAGCATCTTCTAACGTCTAAGCCCTGGCTCTGTGTCTGGAACATCTACTGGGTTAAATAGCCCCCAGATCCTGCCCCTAGAAAATGGGGATCCACTTCCCATGGACTGACTGATGGGTGGGGGTCTCACCCCACCCCAGGCTGGAGTCTTCTTCCTCCCATCCCATAGAATGTTCCCTGAGCACTTTGCCTAAATCTCCCAAAGAAAATTTAAAGCACAGTTGGAAGGAGTTTTCAATGAGTCTGGCCCCTCCCCTGAGCCCCTTGAAGTCTGGGCACCTTGTCTTTTTTCACTGTGCACCCCCCAGAGCTGGCACAGGGTCTGCTCTACAGTAGGAGTCAAAAGATGTTTGTAGGAGAAAAGAGGCAGAGAGAAAGGAAAGAGGGAGAGAGGGAGAGAGGGAGAGAGGAGAAGAGAGGAGGGGAAGATAAAGAGGGAGAGAGAGGAAGTGAAAGGGGGAGAGGAGAGGGAGGAACGAGTGGGAGAAAAAGAGGGGGGTCAGCCATGTCCCTGTAGTCCCTGTCCGAGGGCAAGGCCATGCCACCTCTGAGGTCCCCACGCCCAGCACAGGGCCTGCTCGCTCGCTGGCATTGACTGTCGGACTGGGCAGGTGAATGAGGTCAGCAATGCCTTGACATGAGCGACCTCTCCGAGTCGCATCCTGTTCTTACTTGACTCCCCAGATTTTGGCCTCTTGTCTGTCTTTGCCCTGTGTAATCTTCCAGATCCTTCTTGCTAAAGGAAACCTGGCCCTTCATCTAGTCATCTGTCTCTTCATTCATTCGTGCATTCATTCAGAAAGTGCGAATTGTTTTGTGTGGGACCACTCGTCTTTTTGATAACTGTTTATTGGATACCTCCTGAGGGCCAAGCCCTGTGTTGATGTCAGAAGTGAATGAATCTTGGTTCTTGTCCTGGTGACGGACCACCCTCCAGGGCAGCAGATCAGTCAGCTCGCATCTGGCAGGAGAGCAGAGTCTCATCACTTACCCCTGCAAACAACCAGAGGCAGGTATTATTTTATCCCCATTTTATAGACAAGGAAACTGAGGCAGAGAGAGGGAAAGCGTATTGCCCAGGGTCACACAGCTAGTAAGCAGCAGAGCTGGGATTTGAATTCAGGTATCCTGGCTGTGAGCCACTTAGATTACACCACCATTTATGTTCTGATTATGGGTATCCCCTGGGCTACATAAGCCCCTCAAGGCTATGAAGGGCCCTGATTCATTGGTTGCCCTGGCATCCCCCAGCCCCAGGCCCACGTCAGAGGAGGCACTCCATAAAAGTTTGTTGGTTGAACACATATCCATGGGTTAGCCCTTCCTCCTCTGCTAGATTGGAACTCCTCAAGGTCAGGGACCATGATTCTGCCATCCGTGTGTCCCCAGCAGCCAGCCTAGGGCCTGGCTTGTGGGGTTAGCCCTTCCTCCTCTGCTAGATTGGAACTCCTCAAGATCAGGGACCATGATTCTGCCATCCGTGTGTCCCCAGCAGCCAGCCTAGGGCCTGGCTTGTGGCAGGTCCCAATTAACATTACACTGAATTAAAGTGAAAAGAACTGACAGGCTGATTGGCTAACTGAATATATGAATGTAGGGGATGAAACCCAGAAGTCAGCAAGAAGACTCCAGAATCCCATCCACCCACCCATCCAATCATTCATTCGTCACACGTTTATGGAGCTTCTATTCAGGGCCCTGACTCATGCCAGGCTCTGGGCCCCAGAGAGTACTCAGATGCCCCAAGCAAATGGCCAGAATGTTCCCTTTTGCTGCCTTAGCAGCTGTCCCTGGCACAGAGCTCAGCCCTGATGAAAGCTGTTCCTAAGCACTGAATTGGGTTGAACTGAAATTTTGGGACTTGAAAGAAGAAATGATATGACATTGTGGGGTAGGTGGGAACAGATAATGCATAAGACAAATGCTGGCAGGATTTAATTGCAGGTAACTCTGAGTGTAATTGTCTTCCCGGGGCTTTTGGTAATCAGCCAGACCTTAGTTTGAATCTAACCCTGCTGTTTTCTGGCTGTGTGACTTTGGGCAAGTCACATTGCCTCTCTGAGCCTCTATTTCCTCGTTTGCAAAATGGAGATCATGATAGCCCACTTGAGAAGCTAATCAGAGATTCCAAAAACAATTAGCCTGGAAAACAATGGGCCCAATGCTGGCGCATAGTAAGTGCTCAGTAGATAGCTCAGCAGTGCCATGTTCAGGACAGGACCAAGAATGGGAACAGGGCAGGGTCTCAGTCTAGACTCTGCCACTTACCGGCTGTGTGGCTTTAGTAAGGCAAGTCAGCTCTCTGAGCCGGTATCCCCTCCTCTCTAAAATCAGTGCTAATCCTGGCCAGTGGGGATTGGGGATGCATTCAACAAAAGGAAGACAAAGAGTCCTGCAGTGTCATGTGGTGGCCCCTCAGTTAAAAGGGGAAAGAAAACCCGTGAGTATCCCCTCCTCTCTAAAATCAGTGCTAATCCTGGCCAGTGGGGATTGGGGATGCATTCAACAAAAGGAGGACAAAGAGTCCTGCAGTGTCATGTGGTGGCCCCTCAGTTAAAAGGGGAAAGAAAACCCGTGGGAGAAATGTCATAGCTCCCTGTCTTTCTTCACGCATCCAGGTAGGACTCATGTCTGTGGGATCGCAACTCGTCACCACTCTCAGGCTTCTCTGTCCCGGATCATCCTCAAGTTCTCCTCTCTGGCCTCCTGGACTTTCATTGCATCAGCTCTTCCCAGTGCCAAAAGCCAGGTCTGAGAATGTCACACCCCTGCAAATTCTGTTCATTCTTCAGATCACCTCTTATGTGAAGTCTTCATTGATCCACCCAGCTGGCCTTTCTCACACGCTGCCTTATAGCTTTTGAACAGGTCTCTTCCTTGTCTACACACACACACACACACACACACACACACACGCACACGATTATCAACCCTGCAAGGCTAAGCTCTGTCTGGGATTCATCTCTTTTTTCCCTCTATGCTTCTGCAGTATGAACTGAAATGCGCTTGCCAATTGCATCTGTCAGGATTCTTTGGGTTACTTGTAATGGAAAACACAACCCAGACAGACTTATGTATGAAAGGGAGTCATTGGCTCATGTAACTTGGGTTTCAGGCATAGCTGTATCCAGGTGCTCAAAGGAAATCTTCAGGACTCTGTTTCTCTCCTTGACTTGGGTGAGCTTTCTTTTGCATTAGTTTCATTCTCAAACTGACACCCCCCAAGAGGTGGCAGAGACAGCCACCAGCAACTCCAGGCCTACACTCTCTCTTAATAAGTAACCCTAACAGAAAGAATGTATCCATTTCCTAATATCTCCTTAAAAATCCTAGAACTGATTCCCATCGACCCTGCTGGGGTTCCATTCAGAACACTGAACCAATCACAGTGGCCAGGGGGAAGGCATACATTGGCTGGCCAACACACAAACATTGTGCCTGCACAGAAGGCAGAGATGGAAAGGCCAGAGGGGCAGGAGGAAAGCCAGGGGAACATGGCCAAGGGAAGAACTGGTTTGAAGGAGGAGGAAGAGGCAGCTGTTATGGTCCAGTAAGACGTGGCTGACAAATGTCCACGTGCTGATCACTGAGGACCTGGTGAGGGCTGACATGGTGGGGTGACCAGTGGAAAGCAGATGGGTGGATCTGTCTGGGATTCATCTCTTTTTTCCCTCTATGGCTTCTGCAGTATGAACTGAAATGCGCTTGCCAATTGCATCTGTCAGGATTCTTTGGGTTACTTGTAATGGAAAACACAACCCAGACAGACTTATGTATGAAAGGGAGTCATTGGCTCATGTAACTTGGGTTTCAGGAATAGCTGTATCCAGGTGCTCAAAGGAAATCTTCAGGACTCTGTTTCTCTCCTTGACTTGGGTGAGCTTTCTTTTGCATTAGTTTCATTCTCAAACTGACACCCCCCAAGAGGTGGCAGAGACAGCCACCAGCAACTCCAGGCCTACACTCTCTCTTAATAAGTAACCCTAACAGAAAGAATGTATCCATTTCCTAATATCTCCTTAAAAATCCTAGAACTGATTCCCATCGACCCTGCTGGGGTTCCATTCAGAACACTGAACCAATCACAGTGGCCAGGGGGAAGGCATACATTGGCTGGCCAACACACAAACATTGTGCCTGCACAGAAGGCAGAGATGGAAAGGCCAGAGGGGCAGGAGGAAAGCCAGGGGAACATGGCCAAGGGAAGAACTGGTTTGAAGGAGGAGGAAGAGGCAGCTGTTATGGTCCAGTAAGACGTGGCTGACAAATGTCCACGTGCTGATCACTGAGGACCTGGTGAGGGCTGACATGGTGGGGTGACCAGTGGAAAGCAGATGGGTGGAGGGATGGACTCGTCTCAAATGAGTGTGCTGCTCACAGTGTGGCTCATGGGCTGGAAGCATCGGCCTCTCCCCAGCCCAGACCTCCTGCCCAGAGCCTGCATCTTAACAAGAGCTCAGGTGTTCATGTCCATGTTCAAGGCTGAGACACGGCTCTAGGGAACTCTGGCTGTGAAGGGGAAGAGAGAAAGGTGGGAGCTGGAGGGGGTGTAGAGTCAAGGGAGGGACCTTTATTCTTCCTAAGAAGGAAGAGACTTGAACATGTTTAGGCATGCGTTCTTATCAATGGAAAAATGGGGGGAGGGGTTGGGTTTTATTTAACTTTCTGTTCACTACATGAAATTTCATTCATATTTTGTAGGACAGTATTTCAGATTTGCATAAGTCAGCTTCATATCAACTGAGACCTGGCTGTATTTGTTGCCTGAAAGAATGAACGTGGGGAATGTTTCCCAAGAGCCCCCCATGGTGGGTCCATTGGGGACCAGAGGCACCAACCATCTGAGCCTTTATTGGTGGACCAAGGACACAAGTGCCCTGGGCCTGTGGAGACTTCCAGAATACCACAGGCTGGCTCCACTCGCCTCTTCTCTCCCTTCTTGTGCCACCTTCTGGCTCCACGTGGCTCTCCCTGAGGCCTGCAGGGGCCCTCGGGTCATTCACAAAGACAGTCCTGACAAAAGGAGGTTGAGAAAACTAATGTCATGGGTGTCATCAGGCCATGAGCCCAGGTAACAAGAGAGGGACCCATAGAGGACTGAGTTCTGGGGTTTCTTTGTGTGGGGGTGGGGAACCCGAGGGCTTGGGGCCTTCATCTCACTGCAGGGTTTAAGCTCCAGCCCTGGGACCCTCCAGGATGTGGGCTCTCGGCTGTCACACTCCATTTTTCCCCACAGCAGAGTCAGGGAACCAGCAGGCAGCAAAGAGGCTCCACTTCCACCCAAGTCTCTTGTGCTACCAGTGGGGAAACTGAAGCCAGAGCAGCATGAGAGGCTCAGCAAGGACACGGTAGGGCACCCCTGAGGCCCCAGACACGCCTGCCTCCTCCAGCTCCTGCTCTCTGCCAGAAGACCTGGGTTTGAAGTTGGGCTTTGCCTCCTTCTAGCTGTGTGGAAGTGGGCCAGGCAGTTAGCCTTTCTGAGCCTCAGTGTCCTCATCTGCCAAGCAGGGACACTAACAGCTGCCTCCTAGGTGGTTGTGAGGACCGAATGAAATGATCCTCAGCTGGGCACAGAGTAAAAATAAACAAATAGCTAAGGTCTGTTAACTATCATAACATATTGCTATTATTAGCCCCATTTTTTAATGGGGAAACTGAAACGCAAAGAGGTTAGGTATCCTAGTATGCTGATGAAATGAGATTTAAACCCAGTAATTGTGGCTCCCAGTCCACAAATTTATCACCACTCTGAGCCTCAGTCTCCTTATCTTTAAAATAGAGCCAGTGATACTGCTGACCATGAGGTGTGGCTGTGAAAATTAAACTAGGTCATAAAAGTCAAGTGCCCAGCATAGTGCCTGGCATAAAAAAGCTACTTTATAGAAATAGCTGTATGAGAAACATGGATTAGCAGGGTCATAGCTCCACCTTGTGGCCAAATCTGGGAACTGCTCCTGCTGTTGCCCCGTCCTGGGAGCCCCGCTGGGCCTGGGCCCTTCTTCCTGTTCCCTCTGCATGGCCAGGAGCAGGGCAGGGCAGCTGCAGTGCACGTGGTTTCCGGCCTCTACATCTCATGCAGAGCTTGCCCATGGGGAGCCGGGGTGAGGTGGAGGTTTGATCGTGGGTCTTCACCGCCCCTTTGGTTCCCTACTCCACAGCTTTGCTCAAGCTGTTCCCTCTGCCTGGCAGTTCGTAGACAATCCACTAGTAGAAGCAGACTGCTACATTGTCCCACAATCCGTGCTTAGGTTTTCTTCATGCATTTTCTCACCATCACCCTACGAGAGAGGTGCTATTCTCACTCCCATTTTACAGAAGAGAAAACTGAGGGTCAGGGAGTCAATGGAAGAGTGGGATTTAACTCAGGTCTAGCTGACTCTAAAGCCTGTGCCCTTCACTGTCACATCAAAGAGCCATGACAGAGGCCCAAAACACAGAACTGCATCATGAGGGTCTCATGCAAAGAAGGAGCTCAGGGCTTCAGTCCTGGGGAAACAGCAGGCCCAGCATTCCTGCCCATTCCCACCCACCACAAAGGTCTCGGGGTTCCCAGGGCCTCTGAGGCCGGGATCCCGCCTTCTGGAATTCTAAATGTGTATTATTTTAACATTTCTCCATTTTTATTTCCCCAGGCAGATCCTGAAGTGAACCTTACACACTGAGAAAGTGGCTTTGGACCAGACTTCTTATACAGGAGAGGAAGGCAAGGTCTGAGGGTCCCAGCTAACTTTACTATCAGCATCCATTTCTTTTAGTTCTAAAAGGCTTCAGGCCTGCAGCCTGGTTTTATGCATGTTGCAGGAATGCCATTGCCTTACTGGATGGAATATCTCATTGGCTTCAGATGGTCCCCAAGAATATTCAAATCCTGGGCTATAATCAGGCCGCCTGTCTCAAGGTGGGGGTGGACACTGTCTGTCCTTCCCCTGTTAGGGCACCATTCCTTTGGTTTGGTTCTTAGAGGTTCTTCTGCCTCAATCACCCCTATGCTAAAATGCCTTCCCTTGGGAGGTTTTCCATCTTATCAGCTTTCGGCATATCAAAACCCAAGTTCGTGGGGGTGGACACTGTCTGTCCTTCCCCTGTTAGGGCACCATTCCTTTGGTTTGGTTCTTAGAGGTTCTTCTGCCTCAATCACCCCTATGCTGAAATGCCTTCCCTTGGGAGGTTTTCCATCTTATCAGCTTTCGGCATATCAAAACCCAAGTTCTAATGAAGGGACTCTCTGTGGTTTGTCTGTGGGAGACTCTTTGTGGGTAGATCAAGGTCACAGTCACCCAAGGTGGGGTCAGAAAATCCCACAGTGACACTGCAGTGTTTGAACATCCTGACCATAGTCCTGGTGGGGTCCCATGCTGATTCTACAGATGGGGGGACCGCTGGGTCACTGCAGCTGACAGCAAGGAGGGACATTAGAAGATGCCACCATGAAAATGACCTATAGTGGCAATGGTTTTGCTGGAGGACCCTGTGGCCTCTGAGTTTGTCCCCCTTCCCATTTCTCCAATACTGATCAGAAGGAGAGACCTTTAGAGACTGGGCACACTTTACAGATGGGAGAAGAGAAGCCCAGAGAGGGGATGAGATGATATAAGGTCACCCAGAGAATTGGTGGCTGAACTGGAATTTGAACCCAGGTCTCAGGATGCCTGGCCCAGGCTCCTTCTGCTCACCTCGTCTGGCTTTCACCACAATCATGGAGAAGTCCCAGGGAAGCAGCAAGAGGGCTCACAGGTGAGTCAGGCCCTCCCTGGCTCCCCAGGGGGACAATAGGCTGCCCCTCCTGCTTGAGGGAGGGGGTCCCATCTCTTCCCCCTGCCTCCTGCCTGGGACCCAGCCTCAGTGGGAAACCCAGAGAGGCCAGAGGTGGCACAAGGCATACTATGATGACAGGACAGAAGTTTGTCCCAGGACAGCTCTCCTCCCTTGTATGCCACCCCGCCTCCCCCATCCCAACAGTGGGCACAGGGGGGTTGGGGAATGGAAGGGAAGCAAAGTGATTAAAAAAATTCCTCTAGACTCAGAAAACAGTTGGCCCTACCAGAAAGCTTCTCACAAGAGAGTAGTGGAATATCGCAGGAATATCACCATAATGCTCTGCACTATGAAGGGAGATAGGCTGGAAACTTAACCATCATACTAAAACCATAATAACCATAATACTTCACTTTAACACCAAGGGAACCAGCTAGCCCAGAAACCCAATGGCAGTACCTTCACTCTGGAGTGACATTCCAATAACTGACCCCAATAGTGAAATATTTTGGGAATTCCACTATAGTAGTCTTCCCTATGGGGCGGGCTGCCCCAGGAATCCCACAGCACTGCACATATGGGGGGAAAACTTCAGCAATTCCACTAAAAGACTAGTCATGATGGAGTGAATGGTTACAGAAAGCTCATGATAAAACTACTCACCACGGCGTAGGTTAGTTCAGGAGCCCTACTGTAACACTGGTAACTATGGCGGGGGCTATCCCAAGAACCCCACTGTAACACTGGTCACTATGGGATGGGCTATTCCAGAAATTCTTCCATAACAAGAATCACTATGGGTCAAATGTGTCCCCCTAAAGTTCATGTATTGGAAACTTGATCTCCATTGCAGCAGTGTTAAGAGGGTGGGAAATCCAATTACGGTATTTGAAAAGTGGGACCTCTAAGAAATGATTGGATTGTGAGGACTGTGCCCTTGTGAACGGGTTGATCCATTCATGGAGGAATGGGCGTGATTCTGATGGATTTATAAGGAGGGCAATTGAGAAGGTTAGTTCTCTCTTTCCCAGCCCGTGGGACACCCCATGTTGCTGTGAAGAGTCACCACCAAAAAGAAAGCCCTTGTTAGCTGTCGTCCCTGGGCTTTGGACTTCCCAGCCTTCGAGACTGTAAGAAAGAAATTTCATTAATTTATAAATATTTTCAGGTATTCTGTTACGAGCAACAGAAACAGACTAATTCGACTTGCCTTTGGCAAGAATTGGAGTGGATCAGAGTGGGGGGCTCATAGGTGGTTATGAGTAATTAAGGGGGTCAGGAAGGCCTGCCTTCCAACTCCAGCACCGCCATCTCATTGCTGCATGACTTTGGCTGAGTCACTTTGCCTCTCTGAACCTCAGTCTCCCCAGTTGTAAAATGAGGATGGGAGGAGACACTCCATTACAGGGCAGTTGGAGGAACCAGCAAGATCGTGAGCACAAAGCCCCTGGTACAGCCCCGGACCCATGAGAAAACCCCAGTGATGGCAGAGATCATGGAAAGTAATTTCCTAATAAACTAACAGAGCCTGGTGGCCTCTTCAGAATTACCCTGGGATTTGTTGTTAGAAAGTGGAAGGGAATGTCTCCTCCCCTAACCCTAGGCCGGGCTTTTCCTGCGCATGTGGAAGGGGTGAGGAGACAAGGCATGTAAGGGTCCTTAACAGCCTTTCTTGTGCATCAGAGCTGACCGCAGTTGGCAGTCACGACAGAGAAAACCCAAGCGAGACTTTCCTTTCCAAAACCCTCAGCCAGGAGTTAACGAGTTCAAA